>NC_085012.1:26488710-26598710 GCF_963854185.1 Sardina pilchardus
GTCTTTCAGCCACTTCAGAAAAACTAGACAAAGAATATTACTTTCTACTGGTGGTACAATAGCTCACAGTCTATTCACGCTTCAACCCTACCACCCTCAACTTTTTTGTTTTCGCCATCGGGGAGAAATTATGAAAAAGGTTGTAAAAACACCCGAGTACTCTCCCAGTCGGCTAATGTGGTTGATCTGGCATGTATCATTAGGCTGGGGATAAGAGTACGCAACCCAGGCCGTCCCCCTGTGGTCGCTAGCACGCACGCTTAACAGGAGAGAATTAATGAACAAAATGGGAGACCTCAAGACTCATTTCCACCAATGGAGGCCCATTAAAAATGGTAAAAAAAAAACCTCTTCCTCTGTCGTCCTGCAGTGACCCACGTCACACGAGACTGCATCACACAGCCCCAGACACTGGCATGCAACAGCACCAGGACTACCCTCCCCACACACACACACACACACACACACACACACACACACTCCTCCCCCTCTTATGCTTTCGAAGGGAGGAGAGGGACCCTGTGTCTGACACACAGAGCTGGTTTGAGGTCAGGCGGAAGTTTGTCACTCTTTTGAAAATGACCCAAATTGACTTAACAATGGCAAGTCGCCGGGGCAACGAGCGTATGCGGATGCACACCACGCGCGCATACATCACCGGGGTATTTCTGCCCATCAAAAATGAGAGCAATTTGAAGAAGCTCCAGCTAAGGTTCTCAGAATTAGCAGAGTTACATAAACACGTACGTGGAAGAAAACCAGCCATAGTTTACAAGATGTAACAAAAACCAGATGTATCTTACAAAAGAGAGCGGGCGAAAAAAAGGGAATTTTTGGTCATTTGTGACATCACAGATACATTTCAACGACGAGGAAAACACATATACACATATACACACACACAAACACACACACACACACACATACAAATAGAAAAGAAAATAAGCAAAAGCAATATGAAAATGAAAGAATTTCCATATCCCATCAGCATCTCTGAGCTGATATGGAAGATTAAGAGGCGGTGTTAAATCTTCCCCTGCTAATCCTGGCCATGACAGGGACGGACAGGAGAGCACGTCCGCTGTTTAAATTGTGTTAAAAAAGAAAGCAAACGGCAGAGCAAAATGGAGCTGTATTTATATTACGGTGATTTAAAATCTGTCGCCTGAACACTTATTTCCCGTTAAATTTACTGACCTTACCATTACCCTTAAAAGCCTTCCCTGTCTTCGCCTGGGAGTGAAGAAGTCCAGAGATCCAACTGCGTCGCGGCTAACCTATTGTACAATCTCCCTCCTGGCTGCAATTGAGTTCTGGGAACCGGTTTCACAAGTTCTAAGAGAGGCAGAACCGTCTTTGGCCTCGAACTCTCATTTGACGCTCTCTCTGAGAGCACATGTGAATTATAGCTGGCGGAGTTTAGCCTCGGAGTGGCTTAATGCAGCTGGACAGGGACATTTAACAAGCGCGGATAACAAAAGCACAGACAGAGAGCAGACATCCAACATTTCCACTTGTATTTTTAGTTTTTCCAAACTGTAAACATCTGAGATAAGACACGTTTATGCCTTTTAAGTGAAACCTCTTTAAAAGGCACACACATACATCACCTACAGACACACGCAGGGAAGTAAACTGCAGTCAAATATTTGACTGGACAGGAACTACAGCACAGCCTGTTTTTGCATGCAGGCATATGGCACCCTATATAGATGATACATACCCTTGACATGACCCCCCCCCCCCCCCCTTCCCATCTCCCAATCTCTGCTGCCAGATCTACACTAGGGTAAAGATGCCCCCCCCCCCCCCCATCCCACCCCACAATTCCTTCCTTGCCCCAGAGCTCCACACATCAGATAAGCCCTCAACAAGTCAGGGCTGAAACCGCATGCTTTTCCCTATTCATGGATTTTAAACACTTCACTTTCATGTCCCAGCTGCCTGCTTCAACCCCCCCCCCCCTCCTCCCCACACACGCACACACTAACACACACACACACACACACACACACACACACACACACACACACACAGCCACCATCCCTCCCGCCCTCTCGACAACAACATGGAGGTGGTTCCCTGATTTGCATCCTATTTAAACAGTGGGAGAGCAGAGAGAAGGGGGAGGGAGAGAGAGAGAGAGAGAGAGAAAGAGAGAGAGAGAGGAGCATGAAGAGGAACATGCTTTAAACGGCACACTCTACTCGTTTGCTCCTCTCCCTCCCTCTGCCCCCCCACCCCCTTTTCTCTCTCTCTGTAGAGCGGCCTCTTCGTTGGCACTTTACATATTCCTTCAGAAAATCAGCTCTAAAGCACCCTTTGGGATAACCGCTTTTAACCTGCACTCTGACAAATGAAGGCGAAGGAGGAGCGCTGTGCAATGGGCCGTCTGTTCACACATGTCATGTAATACCCCACCCCACCACCTACACACACTCCCTCTTTCTCTACCTGTGTGTGTCTCATGCCGCACTTCCACACTCCCTCTTACACAAATACAGATTTCTTTATACTCATGTGCACGCATATAAACATCCACATCATCATTTCGCTAACAGAAATAAACGTCAGAGCTAGGGAAAAAAAGGGCATCTCCTATTTTGGGCGCTCTATCAAGTAAACCGATACGAGCAATATTGCTAATGCCTCTGACCACAGTTTATGCAGTCATGGCCCTTAAAAGGAAGGACATTGTTTTTCGGTGAAAAGCTTCAGCCGTAGTCTACATACCAGAGTCCACTCAACATACCAGTGGCACTTTGAAGATTACTGAAATGTTTGCCTTTGTTCTCCCAGAGAAGCAGGGAAGCAAGGCAGCCAGCTCTCTCCAGTCCCACAGCTTCGGCTTCATACACACACACACACACACACACACACACACACACACAAACATTCGCTCACACACTCCTCATCAGCCAAAAGAAAACACATTCAACGTAGAGAAGGGAAACAACAGGCTAGCTGACGAACGCTGGAGGGGAGAAATAATTCTGATGCCTAATGCGTTGTTATTAGTGTTGGTATTAAAAAAGCCACAAGCCATCTGGCTCCAACTGAATGCTTTTAATGCCCAGTGAACAGTTAACAGGAAAAAAGATAATTCAATGGGTTAATTTCACTAAATGGGCAGAAATTCAGGAGCATAATCCTAAACAAGTGAGAGAGGACTTCTATCAGGTCTATTTCAAGTATTAAGGATTACGGGTGGCAATCTAATCCAGCTGAACCTGAGGGAGGTCAATCGTATTGTGCTGGCCCAGGAGAGGTTAAACGAGTCCCTAGGTCTGCAACCCAATGCCTAACACATCGTTTCACAATTCGACAAGCCAACATCAAAAATAAACATTGTCAAAACAATTAGCAGAAAAATATACCCTGCCATAAAAGTCGTCATGCTAGCCCACACAACTTTCTTGTCCTTATTATTTTTCCTGCATTGTAGTCAAAACAAACTAGCTGCATCTGAACAGGTCATGTTGTTATTGGATGAAAATAAACTAGTCGAGATGTGCACGCCATTTCTGTGCACGTAGCCGCACAGCTTTCATGCACCCGTAATAAAAAACACTGGCAGAGCTCTTTTGAACCATTATACAGTGGTGTGCAATATTATAATTCATTAACTTCTAACTATTCCCATAACAGACATAAGAGGCTCTTACTACAGAAAACAATGCACTTCTGAGACCAGCTTTCCATGGCAAATGATGTTTTTCAGGGCTTAAACCTCAGAGTTTGCTTTCTAACTGCATCTAGAGAGTTAAAACAAAGCTAATTATTCTAAGCCGGGGTATTTTAGCAAGAGTATCAAATGATTGCAACTCAACTCCCCTCCCCGGCTGGTCTTATCACAGCTCTGTGAGTCATCCTTTGTTAAGCTGGGTCAAAATCCCCCAGAGAGAGAGAGAGGGAGAGAGGGAGAGAGGGTGGGGGGAGGAAGGACGGACGGACAGAGGGGTGGATGGAAAGAGAAAAAATGACAAACTCCTGCCATTCTTTGTTCCTCTCAGCAGTGAGACACTCCCCTTTTTTCCTTTTTCTCCCCCCTCCTTTCTGTCTCTCTCTCTTCCTCTCTCTTTCTCTTTATCTCTCTCTCCTCATCTCTCTCACTCCCTCTAATTCTCTCTCTCTCTCTCCCTCTCTCTGTGGTCAGTCTGTAGGTTGCTACTCCCTGGTATCGTTCCCATACCTGTCACCCTCAATAGGCTTCACAGTCCCCTGCACACAGACAAACGGTCCGACCCCCCCTGCCCGGTCTGCCTGACCCTGGGACCAGGAACCGGATCACATCTGGTTATTAATATCAGAGCATCTTCAGATGCTGTCCACTCAGTTAGCGACTCACACTGCTGGGGAGGAGTGGGGGCTAGTGGGGGTGAAACACAAGCAAAGGAGGGGGGTAGTGGTGGTGGGGGGGTGCAGGCAATTAAACAATATGCCGCGCGTGTCAATCAGCACACACACAAGGCCCAGGCCAAACGCCTTGGGCCCCCCTAAACCCCCCTACTTCAGTCCTGTCAAGATGACCATCTGGTAGTGACTGTGCAGACAGAGAGAGAGGGGGTAGAGAACGGGGGGGAAATTCCTATTAATATCTATGAGGATTAATGGAGGAGGTTGGTTGGGGAGGTGTGTGTGTGTGTGTGTGTGTGTGTGTGTGGAGGGGGGGTGTCGGCTGCTAGACCAGCATTCCCCCCCTCCCTGGTTGTCTTTGTGCTGTAGGAGCACTCATCTGTCTTTATGCTTTAATTAAGGCCCTCCTATGCTCACGGACCTCTGAAAGATTCCCATTGTAATCCCCACGCAGGTGAAAGCCCAGAGCATTTGAATAATCTGCTACAGTGTTCAGCAGGAACAGGAGAGAGAGAGAGAGAGAGAGAGAGAGAGAGAGAGGGGGGGGGGGGGTAGAATGAGAGAAAGCATGCTGCCATGCATTTATTCATGGTGAGCAGGAGTAAACTCGGGTGGTGGTGTGTTAATGTGTTGGTGTTATGGGGGTGGTTATTTGTGGGTGTACAGTAGCCTGTGGTGCGACTGCCTTAGCACTAGCATTAGCTTCCTGTTAGCTCGCCTGCTTGAGGAGTAGAGAGCCACTCGCCTCATTCAGGCAAGCCCAGGTAAGGGGCAACTTCCTGGATGTCATAATACCTCTCTCCCTCACTCTTTCCTCCTCTCTTTCTCCCTCTCCATCCCTTCCTCTTCCTCTCTTTCCACCTCTCCATTTCTACATTTCTCTCACTTCCCAAACACCTAGTCACCTTCCCAATGTGGTCTTCTCTACTCAATGTCAAAATGCCTCTCTCACTGCCTCTCTATTTTTTACTAACAAAACATATTTCACTTGACCCATACATAGACGTGATTAAAAAAAAAAAAAAAAATAGAGACAATCTGAAATTAAATTCAATATTCAGTTATAGTGGAGGCACTTTTATAGTATTTTCCCCAGTCTATCTCAGACATGTATAAGTGTGTCTGTCTGAGTGTCTGTGTGTGTGTGTGTGTGTGTGTGTGTGTGTGTGTGTGTGCGTGCGCATGTGTGCATGCTTGTGTGTGAGAGTATCAGCATGGTAGCGGAGGGGGGAGGAGTAGTTCATGTGTGTAAGGTTCAAGAGGAGATGGGCCCATTTTGCAGCTCTGAAGCATACAATGTCTTTTTATGCAAATACACTCGACTCAATCTCCTGTCCATTTTCGACTCACACGGGGTGAAATGACAGTTGGATAATTAGAGGTGCATATATATGGGGCATTTGATTTTCAAATGAGAGCGGGGGGAGACTGACCTGCTGTAATGAATGTGCTATAATGGCACACTTAATAGCACCCCCGACAGAGGGGCGGCCATCTTGCTTTTGGACAGAAAAAAGAGAGAGGGGAAAAAAAGATGATTCTAAAATACAGGCCTTCTAGTAAAAAGGAAATATATTCATATGTACAGTATCTATATCCATTCAGATCTATCTCACACATACACACACACACACACACACACACACGCTCGCGTAGTGAGAAATTGGGAGGAGACAATCGTAAAAGTGGCTTTTGAAAAGAGAAGTATTCTTTTGATGAATCTGAAATTCCTCTCCTCCTCCCATCTCCTCCTCCTCCTCCCCTTCTGTCCCCTGCTCCGCTCCGCTCTCGTCTTTTAATTTCCCCTTCTCATTTCCCTGGCCCAGGCCCTGGTGTTGCCATCCGTATCAGGGATAATGAGATGGCCTATCTGCCGCTCCCCAGGGGGAGAGGAGGGGGGCTGTGGAGGCAGCGCAGCGGAGGCCGTGGCGCCGGAGACGCCCGCACAGCCACCATCTCCCCACTACATCTCTCCCCTCGCTCTCTCTCTCTCTCTCTCTCTCTCTCCCACTGGCTTCTCTATCTCTCACTCATCTCTCCCTCCCTCTCTCTCTCTTTTTTCTCTCTCTCACTAACTCTCTCTTTCTCACTCTCACTACGGCTGGATGATAAAGATGAGCATTATGTGTGCCCCGGTCCCCCTGGGTCTGCAGAGAGATGGGAGTGGGCAGAGAGAGAGAGAGAGAGAGAGAGAGAGAGAGAGAGAGAGAGAGAGATAGAGAGAGAGAGAAAGGAGAGGGTTAGAGAAAGAGAAAAGAAAGGCAGGAGGGAAATAAGAAAGGGAATAAGAGGGAGGAGACGAAATAAATGGAAAAAAAATAGTAAGAGAGAAAGAAAGGGGGAGAAAGAGAGGGAAAAAAGGAGAATGGGAAGGTGGAAGAGGACAAAAAGAGGTGGAGTAAAGGTCTGGCTGTAGCCTTTGTGGAGGAAAGAAAAGAAGGAGGGATACAGGGAGAAGGAGAGAATGCTTCTCTGGGCCTGGTACAGTGCTGGGGACTGCTGATGGAGGACTGGGCTGGGGGTGGGTTTGTGGGGCATTGCTGTAATTAAGCAGCTCATAGACTTATGGATGAGAATCCCCCTCCCCTCCCCTCCCCTCACCCCCACAGGACTAAAGCCTCATCCAGCTGAGGAACAGGTGCGCACTGGTATTTGCATTCCCCACCCCCGCACACACACACACACACACACACACACACACACACACACACACAGACAGATGCCTCTCTCCAGCTCTGCGTAGGGCCTTCGTTCATACACACACCGACCATGAACATTCTTGGCTTTAAATGACCCGCGTGCGTCCCACTGCTAAATCCTCCATTCCTCTCTCTCTCCCTCTCTCTCTCTCGTCTCTCTCTGGAGCGCTGCAGGTTTCCTGTCTCTCTGCGATGGGGCGTTACGGCCGCCTTTGAATGGCTCTGACAGATTTACTCTTCCCCTACATCTGTGTTTATACCTGCGTTTATTAGTCATAATTATATCGTCCCGACGCATCACCACTGGACACGAGCAAAGCAAATAAACCCGCGAGCGCAAGTCCCGCTCTGACTCACGAGTTGATATTATATCTGTTTTCAACGAGCACGTTAGGACACAGTGCGTCAAAGAAACGAAAAATAGGCTCCATGTCGTGCCTTATAGCTGCACTCTTAAAGGTGGATTAGAGGAATAGCGCAACCAATAAACAGCCATGCTCGGCGTATTAGACTGAAGGTGAGTCACTTCCTGTGTTCTCCTGCTGCATTTGTGGAGAAGAGAGGGGAGATTGTGCTGCTAATGTAATATAATCTGGACCCTTTTAAAATGTCTGGAAAAGCTGCCATTCGAGTTCCCGTTCTCCAGGAACAAAGCAGCAATAAAATCCTGAATATGCTTTTTGTTTGTATCTTCAATCGTTTCTCAGCCATAAAGATCTTCTGTGTTCCGTGACCATATGGGAAGGTCATCAACACTTTGTTCTTTTGTGCGCTTGGCCAAACTACCCACTCCCATGTGCCTTTCACCTTTACACATAAAAGAAGAGGTGTTTTTCTGGTCAAATAAAGAAATCTTTTTTTTATATAACTTTACTGCCACATGTCTATGAGTAAAATAGTCCCATTTCTGCCAAAGACATTAAACCGGCATCTGTAAAACAGATTTCCCCCCCTCTGACGCGTGAAGGTAGGGGTGGATGGGTGAATGCATGATGGCTGGAGGACTAACCGTTCACCTCTGTCTCGTCTGGCTGCCCCCCCCCCCCCCCCAACCACCACCCCTCCACACACACACAGTTCAGAGACTTCACCTGGCTACCATTCAGCTTAACAACTGACACATGAAGAGTGTCAGCTGGGGGCGGCCATCTTGTGTTCCTGCTTTGCCTATTGGTAAACCGACACATGATGACTATCATGTGTGGCCATCATGTGAACCTTCCTTTTTTTCCTTCTCTCTCTCTTTTCCCCTCTCTCTCTCTCCCTCTCTCCCTCACCCCTACCCCTCCCTGAGCACAAGCGTATTCACCTCCATATTAAAATAGGAAGGCACAATTGCCACGCTGGCGTAGGATTTTCTCTCAATTCAGGCCTAAAGAATGGCACCCCTCTCCCTTTTTAATCCCAAATGTGCCTGCAACAGCCACCTGCTGTTCTGCCACATAATCATCCTGAGACAATAAATGGGTTAAAAAGGTATTATGGGCCGAGCGCGACTCAGATGGCCACGCTTCACAGCCATTCTGCTCTGTGGGCATAAATTAAAGAATGGTTACTTTGTGTTGTTTCAAACACACACACACACACACACACACACACACACACACACACACACACATATGCCACCCGGCACACACAGACACACACATGCACATATCCACCCACACAAGCAAGTACACACACTCACATTCACACACACACACACACACACACACACACACACACACACACACACACACACACACACACACACCAAGTGCTACTCTGAATGTCAACAGGAAAATGTGAACTTTCTAGAATGGAAGGAAGAGTTCTGGCGCTGAGACGGTGGCTAAGTGGAGTTCCTGAGTCTAGAGCGCCGGTCAAGGGCAACATCTGGATCACTTTTATGCCCGGCCTAAAAAGGACAGCGCTGCTGACCCCCTCTGCACATAGGAGTGTGCAAACAAAGCGCTCTCTTCACGTGCATGTGCATGCGTGTAGCCATGCTAGTGCATGTGGACTGACCACGGCTAGCTCCTTTGAGCTCACAGGCCTCAGCAAGGCCCTCCTCACCTCCTAATCTTCACTCTGCTTGTCTTCCAACATTATCAGCAATGCTCTTTGTTGCCATGGAATCTTTTTTATTTGCTTAGAGAATTAGCGGAGAACCCCCCACTACCCCCCCCCACCCCACCCCACCCCAATCCACCCCAAATAGTCCCTCCTGTTTTAAACTGCTAAGGATTTCAAAACATTCCCATGGACCGAGGCTCTTTTAATTCCACGCCGGGAGAGAGGGGGGGAGAAGAAATCCACATGCGTTTCTTTGAGGGCTTGGTTCCGTTCCCGCTGACTTCACTGGGAGAGGGATTTAGTCTTTGTTGTTCAGTCGCTAACGCAACATTACTAGCACTGCATGAATACATGAGGAACGTGAGGGGGGCCCGATGCTCCGCGAGTATTCTCTGACCTTTTCTACTTGAAAAGACTTAAAAGAGGAAAATCGTAAAAAATGAATATTCTATGGACGGCGGTGTTTTGTGTGTGTGTGGGTGGGTGAGTGAGTGAGTGAATGTGTGTGTGTGTGTGTGTGTTGGGGGTATTTTCTCCTGTGTTCTTTAAGCTCCTCAGTTCAAATAGAGTTCTGTGGATATTGTTGCTTTCATTTCAGAAATGAGGTAATAAAAACAGCATTTCATTATGACTACACGACTGCCAATTCACAATACAGGCTAGCCATTGTTACAGGCTAAATTAATATTTCAAAACATACATCCACAGGAGGGTTATGGGCCCCCTCTGCCAAAATCGGCAAACGCTTGTCAATAGATCCTCATTATGTTAACACAGTTTCTCCTGAACACTCCTCTAATGAGCCAGGGACATAATGCCTGCTCTATGATTTCAGGATGCCAGTATTATTGTTTCAGGCCATCACACCAACCCAGTAAGTCAACACCAGAAAGCACTTAAGCACAGGAAGAGACAACAGTGTCACACAGACACACACACGGACACACACACAGACACACAGACACACACAGAGACACACACACACACACACACACAGACACACAGACACACACACAGACACACACACACACGGATCAGCTATCAGCTGAGGGCTTGACTTCATCAGGCATGAAAACCATGAAAAAGAAATGATCATAATAATAACAGAAAATTACCCTGAGAATATTCATGCACTGAAATGGAATGACCGAAGCTTTCATGAAAACACAGACTGCACTAAAAATAAAACCTGACTCCACCTCCTTCTCTGACACACAAATAAGAGACAGTAAATCTGTCTCTCCCTACCTTTCTCAGACACACACACACACACACACACACACACACGCACACACACAGACACAATTAGTCACTACTCTAAAGATGTTTTTGAAAGCTTTAAGCAACATGTCACTCAAGAGATGACGACGCAGTAATTTCTTTTTCCCTTTTTTGTAGTGTTACTGAGGTGAAGATTTCGAAAACAACAATTACGGCTCAGCTTGCTTTGCTGTTGCTTATCTGTGATGTTTTGTTTTGTGCGTTCTGTGGAAGAATTCAATTAAGTTTGATTTCCAAAGGCATCATGTAAATGACCTGACTGGCATCTTACTGGTTTACAGGAACAGAGTGCTGAGAGCTGAGAGTGTGTGTGTGTGTGTGTGTGTATGTGTGTGTGTGTGTGTGAGTGTATTTAGGGGGGTGGGGATGTGGTGGGCAGGGGAGCAAATTACATTTACAGGTCTGCTAATGACGTCTGACATCATAAAAAGGCACTCGCAAAACCACCCGCAGCTTTCCTGCTCCACCAAAGGGACTACCAATACTCTATAACATCGAGCAGCTACCTACCGCTAAAAATAATCTACATTGTGCATTTAACTGTCTGCTGCACAATAGGACAGTGTGTTTTTCTGCATATTACTGGATGTTCCCACTGTCTGGACACTTTGGGTGTTGTTGTTGGGGGGGGGGGGGGGGGGGGTGTCGGAGCGAGGAAGAAAAGCGACTCACCTTGTAGAGTTTGAGAGCCGCCTCGTGCCGCTGGTTGGTGGTGTGCAGCCGCAGCTTCTCCACGCTGTTGCTGTAGTAGTCGCAGGCGTTGCACTTCAGGTGCACGGGGTTGCCGATGGCGATGCACTTTAGCCTCCACTGGTTGGCCTTGCCGCCCTCCTTGATGTGAGCGACCAGCTGGTACTTCTGCATGTGCTTGTCCGTCTTGCAGTGCAGCTGGAAGTTGGCCTTGAGCTGCGTGTTGTAGTTGCAGAGCTTGCACTGGTAGACGTCGCCGATGAGCGCCCGCCACTCCTCCTCGGGGAGGGCGCGCTCGGCGCTCACGTGCACGCTCAGGGCCTCCAGGCTGTCCGAGGAGAAGCGGTTGCACACGGCGCACTGGAAGAGCTTCAGCTGCGGGTCGCTGATGCAGGACGACAGATCGCCGGCCGACAGCACCGACAGGTCGTCACCCATTAGCTGACCGCTCGCCAGACGGAACTCCACCGGCACCTCATTATTTACTGTAGGGAAGGAGGGAGAGAGAGAGGGAGGGAGAGAGAGAGAGATAGTGTGTGTGTAAAGGAGGTTTGTGTTTGTGTGTGTGGATGTGTGAGAAAGAGAGAGGAGAGGGAGAGGGTGTGTGTGTGTGTGAGAGAGACAGAGATAGAGACGCAGAGAGAGAGAAAGACAGAAGGGGAACGTCAGATATACAAGAGGAGAGTGTCCATGTGGGTGTAAGAGAGTGGAGAGAGAGAGAGAGAGGTGGAGAGTGTGTGAGTGAGAGCGACAGAGAGAGAGAGAAAGTGTAGGGGAGGGAGAGAGGAGAAAATCAGAGATTGAAGCGGAAGAATGAGGGAGATGTAGAAAGAGAAAAGGGGGATTTTTTATTATTACATGAAATTAAAATGAGACAGAGAGAGAGAGAGAGAGAGAGAGAGAGAGGGAGAGAAAGGGAGAGAAAGGGACTGGTGTAGGGCACCCACACAAAAGGATTTGATAAAATAAAGCCTCGTGTGGAGTATGGCTTCTATAAAGCTTAAACTATAAAAAGCTGTAATAGGATTGAATCAGGATCAATTACAATCACCCCTTTCAACTTCTAAACTCCCTCATCAGATAGCTTTAATTACTCCTTCCAGGCATGCCACTCCTCAGTTTGTACTTCTTCCCCCACCAAAGACATGAAAGCTGATCAATACAAAAGAACCGGCTGCATTTTCAGCCTCTACAAAAAAAAGATCATCTTACATTCTTTCAATCGTAATTTACTCCTTTGATCACCTCTGTTCTACAAGGCAAATGGATCAGTTTTCTTAAAGGTTGGCACCCAAAACCACGACTGACAAATTCAACAATTATAACGGTGTAATGCTTAGCACCAAATTAGTCGTCACTCAATTACTCATGTAATGTTTTTTTGGGCTTTTTTTTTTTTTTTTTTACAGTAAATGCTCCTGAGAGAGATAGATTTGCAGCTTTGGAAGAGGGATGTAGAGCTCGACATGTCATTACGCGGCAGCATTAACACAGAGGATGAGAAACGCAGGGGTGAACGTTGCTTTGCAGAATTAGAAGCAGGAGCCCGCGCATCTGTCACACGATGACCTGCAGGTTGCGCGCACCGCGGATGAGATGAGAGTGAGCTGCTACTGGGTCATTGTTTAAACCACACCTCTCTCCAGAGCTGCTCCCTGACACGCCGTGTTTGCACAAGGCTTTTATTTATTTATTAAATCATCTCTCTCTCTCTCTCTCTCTCTCTCTCTCTCTCACTCGCCGAGTAGAGTCGAGGGGTGGATTAAGCTGACTTAAAGGAAAAAAAAAAATTAAGAAAGGAAGATTAAGAATAATTCTCATGTGGTGGAAAATAATCATGTTTTTAATCAAGGAGAAAGACAGGGGACAATAATGGCATCACGGCCACTATGAGAGGATGATAGAGGAGAAAAAAGGGAGAGAGAGAGAGAGAGAGAGAAAGAGGAGAGAAATGGAGAGGAGGCGTGGGCTCACCAAGGCTGGGCCCGAGAGCGGCGGCCGTGGCGGGGTCGAGCTGGAAGGGGCTCATCATCATCTGCTGCTGCTGCTCGGACGCGGCGCTCTCCAGCTTCATGCCGGTCAGCCCGATGTTCTGCGCCAGGTAGTACTGGTAGAGCTCGGCCTCGGCGGGCGCCAGGCCCAGGTGCAGGTTGTGCTGGATCTGCTTCATGTTCTGCTGCAGCAGCATCATGTTGTGCATGTGCTTCTCGCTGGTCATGTGGATGCGCAGGTTGCGCGCCACGTTGGTCTCGTAGTCGCACACCTCGCAGCGCCACGTGGGCTTCTGCTTGGGCTTGGAGGGCGAGGGCGAGCTGGCCGCCGCCGCCGCCGCTGCCGCCTGGCACGCCGCCGCCAGGCTGGCGCTGCTGGGCACCACGGGCGCGGCGTGGTTGAAGACGCCGGGCTCCACGCCGCCGTTCTGCAGCGTCTGCACGTTGTTCAGGTGCTTGTCGGACTGCATGTGGATGCTGAGGTTGCCTTTGGTGGTGGTGGAGTAGTTGCACACCTCGCAGCGGAAGGGCTTGTAGCCGCACGTGTAGCTCTCGCCGCGCGCCAGCCGCGGGTGGGCCTGGCCCGAGCGGCAGTAGGCGCACGAGCTGCCCGACTCCGGGTGCTTCTCCTTCATGTGGGCGTCCAGCGTCTGCTGGTACTTGTAGTGCCAGTTGCACTTGGGGCACTTGAGGGTCTTGCAGGAGTTCCTCGAGTGCATCATGGTCATGTGGCCGCCGAGCGAGCGCGACGAGCCCAGGACGGTGTCGCACTTCGGGCACTCGATGCCGCTGCCCGCGCTGCCGCCGCTGCCCGGGGAGCCCTCGCCGAGGCCCGGGGTGCCGGGCGTGCTCGTGGGCGTGGCCGCCTGCTGGCGCATGGGGCCCGGGCTCTCGTCGTCTCGGTGGCCCGGGTCGTTGGGGTGCGAGGGCGGCGTGCCTCCGTCCCTCGGCCCCAAGGAGTCGGCGAACTCTTTTCCGCTGCCGTTGGCGGAAGAGTCGTTGTTGCCGTCCCTCGGGACGCCGGTCGATTTCGTCTTCTCGAGCTCGTCGGAAAGAGTCGCGGAGGACGAAGAAGTACCCCTTTCAGTATATTTTAGCACACTGGACAGTAAAGGAGAAATGCTTTGGTTTAAGAGAGGGAAATCTTTGCTACTGGTACTATCCGCGAGCAGGGGCGCGCCGTTGTCCTCGAGCTCGTTCGAGTACGCGTCTTCGTCGTCCTCGGCGTCGCCGGACTCGCCGGGCTCGCTCTTGATGGGGAACTCCCCGTTCGAACGCAAAGTGCTAAGGTCCTTCTGCCGTTCACAGTTGCTCTCCTGATCCCCGGCTCCACTGCGCGGCGACGAGCGCTGGGCGGACGCGCTGGGCGGACGAGGAGCCGCGGCCGACGCTCCCCCCAGGTTCATCTCAGCCTTTGGCATCTGGGTGTTCCTTGGCGACTGGTTTGCCGACGACACGGCAGAACTCGCGCTCCCCTTCAGGAAGGCGAAACCAGCCTGCAAAGAATCACCATTTTCAACATGAAAAGCGTTCCACAGACCACGAAAGCCAGGGTCAGGACCCATGAAGTTTGCAGTAGAAAAATGGGGTAACACAGAATTGGATTTTTTTGGTTCCAGAAAGCTTATAAGAGGTTCTTTGTCTTTGCCTATCCCCTGTATGATGGCAGAGACGTACTTATTACTGAGGAGCTTCTGCTCCTCCTCGTTCAGGGTCATTCGATGGTCATGCACGGCATGGGTTACAAATGACCTACTATAACCAAAAGACAACTTGCACAAGAAACACATCAGAATTGGTTTCCTTTTCCCATCGCTAATGCAACCATCGAATTTGGACAAGTCCACATTGTTGGGGACATCTTTGGACACACAGGTGTTTTTGGCAGCGCCGTCAAGGGTTAGATAGTCTTTCTCACTATTGTGTCGGAGGTCGTAGACACGGAAACTGTGCAACACAGGACCGACTCCTGCAAATGCTGAGGTATTTGGGAAAGCCTGATCGGCCGTAAATGGTTTCCCGAGGGATGAAGCGATGTGAAAGGTATTGATCACCTGTGGGTAGAAGGACATTGGGGCAGCGGCAGACTGCTCAGTCTTGTCCCCCGCAGCAGTCTGAGAGTTTGGGTACAGTGCTGGGGAAAAGAGGCTCTTGGCCTCCGGCTGGGCTATCTGGCTACTTTCTTTGGAGTCCTCGAGAATGAAAGCGGAGCCATCGGGCTGGTAAACGATCTCTCCCGTCAGGTTCTCCACGTCACTGTCGTCCAGGTCGCTGGCCTCGCTCTCGTTCTCGTCCTTGGGAGGGGGCAGGCGGGCGCTCGGGCAGTGGTGCTCCATGTATTTTTGTAAACTTGAGAAAGAAGTGGCACATTCGTTGCAAGGGATCTCTTTAGCTGAAGCGACCGGGGCGGCGGCCGCATTCTCCGCCGTGCTCTGGCCAAACGCGACCTCTCTCGGACTCTCCTCGGCCGTCCTCAAGTTGTCGTTCGTCGGGTTGTTTTCCTTGTCAAGCTCCATCCCAGGGACTTTCTCGGGCACCTCATTATCAAGATGTGTCGTCTCACGTAACTTTGATATCTTAGGCCCATTTTCCTGTCTTGAGAGAGAGGGGGAATCACAGGTTTCCATGGCAATCACCACATGAGGATCTCATCTCATCCAGTCTGTCAGGGACCTGGATTGAGAAAAAAAGAAAAGGAGAGAGACAAAGAGAGAGCACGTTAGGAAAAAAACATAATAGAACTCTTCACATATGGCAGATATTTCAATACACCGAATATAGACAACTGCTCTCAATGCCGAGAATAGGCGTCAATGTTAGGAGGCAGAATGGTGTCTACATCTTTGTAGTTTCTTTAACAGATCTTGTTATTAAAGCTACAAAAGAAATACTTGAACCTAAAGCAGATGAGAACCAAGCTGTTACCCAATTCGGGATCCACTACACCATAACAGTTCAACAGCTTACTCACAGTTACTTTTCTGTGTGAGAGAAAAGATTTGAACCATTCTTTCGTCTTAAAGTATTCTTTAGTCATGGGGGTTAGTGTGTCTGTGTGTGTGTGCACCCCTCCTCCCCTCCACACACACACACACACACACACACACACACCAACAGCCAGAGAATCAATTCAGCAATTCACTGCCACACAAAAGTCCCATGAAGGCTCTTCATTAAAGGAGTGTGATTAGAGAAAGTCACCCACAGGGGGGACGAGCCGGGAGAATTCAAATCATCACCACTTTGGCTCAGAGCGGCCGTGCTTCTTTTGGTCCCTGCCTTGCTCCCCAGTAAATCAGCTTACTCGCAATCTTCCCTCGGTGAGGCTCCCACAGCAGGTATCTAACAAGCCCTGATTAAGTGTCCGTCCATATTCTAAATTCTGCCCCATGCCCCAGCAGGATGGGTTCGTCTGACAAGCCCAGCGCTGGCCCACAACTCAACATTAATATGGAGTGCACCCTTTCCAATCATTCTCAGCAACCGTCGCAGGAGTTTTTTTTTTTCTTCCATTCCTCCCTTGACAACGAAAGTACACACACTGAGATACCCCCCACCACCAACACACACACACACACACACACACACACACACACAGGGAAAGAACACTATTTGAAATACCACTGTGATGTTATCAATCCTGGAAGGCTGCCCATCTCTCAACCGTCTCCGCTTCAATCAAGCCCTCTCCAAGCCTTCACAAATCATACGCAAGCTTGGATGATGAAAATCCTTCAATCATCTTTTTATTTTTCCCCACCCTCCTTACCTCCTCCCTTCCTCCCTTCCTCTCTCTCTCTTGCTCACTAACTCACTCACTCTTCTCTCTCTTTACAGTATTTCTCTTTCTCTCTCTCATCGTCTCTGAAGCTGGAGCCAGAGATGAGCCCAGTTGCTCATGGCTGGGAAAGGAGACTCAAGCTCTCCACTGCAACATCAGGAGCACACAGATAGTAAGGAGGTCCTGAACTGGAGTCAGAGTGTGTGTGTGTGTGTGTGTGTGTGGTGGTGGTGGTGTGGGGGTGGGGTAAGCTGCCCCTTTCGCCTCCCACTGCTACCCAGCCCCTCTGGACAAACAGGCCCAAACAGAGGCTCCGCCGCAGCCCAACCCTCCCTGCTGCAAGGCAAAGTAACAGGGGTAACAGGGTGGTGGTAACAGGGCCAGGAGCCTGAAACCCACTCAGTGCAGCCACCGCTGCGCTTTCAATTAAAATGAAATACAGTGCATCCCTGCACAGTCCACCATTTTTAACAAACAAGGTCCCTGCCAAAATAGCACCAGCCCTCATTAGCCCGCCCGCTCAGTGGGAGGAATTAGCTAATTGAGGACAAGAGTACAATCAGAGCGGAAATAGCTTGTTTTTGTGGCGAAATAATGAAATATATACAGTGAATAAATGAGGAAAATGGAAGAAATATTTTTACGACGAGACGAAAATATTAAACGATGAGAGCAACCATGCCCTCTCCACCTTGTTTTCAGAGTCTCCCTTTGCTGCACAACAAAGTAATTTGGGGATTAATTTAAAACAACCCTTGGCTAACTGACTTGTGGGGAGGCCCAATGTATATTAACTACAGGAATAAAAATGTTTTTTTTTTCTTTCCTTTCTCTCTTTCTCTCTCCCTCCCACCCCACCCTCGCCTCTAATCAAGTCTAATCTTGAGCGAAAAAGAGATCGGAGCAGAAGCCAACCCCGGGACAACGGAGATTAGGGAGAGACTACAAGTCATTTATGTTTGTGCATGACAGATAAACTGTCAGATTAATCAGGGGAAAATGAAACATTACAAAGGCAGATGAAAATGTCATTTTCCTGAGCTGAGCAAACATGAAACAGAGGTTACTCACACAACAGGCAGCCGAGAGTTAGAGAGAGAGAGAGGGGGAGAAACGGAGAGATGGAAAGAGAGAGAGCGTACAGGAGTGAGGGCGTCTTTCACCCAATGCCAAAAAGACATTCAGAGCCGCAATTAGCTCGAAATTAGCCCCCATTTGCATCCAGCTCCAAACATCAAGAGGAGAGCCAGGATGGGGCAACGTTTATGCAACGCGAGAGGAATGTGTCTCCCAAACACACACTTTGGCACGAGAAGCTGGTGAAGATTACAATGTTCTCTTCTGATAATTTCTCTCCATCTCCCCTGTTAAGATCACAAGGTAACATCACAGAGACAGCAGCTGTGCCTCAAGGGCTTATGGGCGCTGCGTGTGTGTGTGTGTGTGTGTGTGTGTGTGTATGTGTGTATGTGTGTGTACAACACACACAGACACACACACACTCACACACACAAGCACACTCGCAACATTCCAGCGACGTTCTGGGAGACTCCACGGCACATCATAAAACAACAACCTTCTGACAATGCACATAACAGCCCTCTTTCCCTGCCTCTCTATTGTCAGGCGCGCACACCCCACTTCTGTGTGATTTGTTTCCATTATATTTCACCCTTTACATTTATCAAAGGCTCGGGGAAATGATTCGCAGATGGAGCTACACTCAACTTCCTCCATCTCCTCACTCAGGTGGTGGTGGTGGTGGTGGTGGAGGCGTCTCACGCGGCTCCGCTATCATCCCAAAATGATGGAGAGTTGAGAGTTGAGTTGTTTTTTTTTTGCTATGGTACTGGTCTACACTACTTAGCACTGCTGTGTCTTGTAAAATGCAGACACGCAGGTTTGCTTGACGCAGCTTTTGGACATAAAAGACATGCTTCCTTTTTTTTTTAATAAATCATGCATGTCTTGGCACTTCAAGTGCCAGGATGCCTCGGTGGAGATGTGTTGCGTGACGCTTCTCTGCCGATGCCTGGGAATCATTACATCACAGTGAATTATAGACGAGCGCACAAAGAGATAAAGAGCTACACTTGTTTTGATGCCAGACGTCTACCCGCTGACGCTAGCACAACATCCAGAGATCCTACTGATACGCGGACGTTTGACGAGGTGTCTTTCACTGTCAAGCACTTGAAGTGCTTATGCTTTTACTTTGCATGTAGCTGCATGGTGAACGCTAAGTTCATCCAGACTTTTCGAATTCGGTGCTAAGTCAAATACGGAACGCTTTGGCTATCAGTCTCATCTGAATAAGTTTGACTAGCCCCAAATCAAAACTAATTTTGCTTAGGAGAGAAAGGAAATATTAATCATTGTTCAGGAAGACACAGACAGCCTTTTTCCACAACTTGAAACAAGTGATCCACTACATACCTCCTATTAAAGGGTTCCATGTGTGTGTTTTTTCCCCCTGATATCATTTCATTTGTGCAGAACACGTCTGTGTGATTCTCCCCACATGCGCTGCCATAGCTGTGAAACAGCTCTCCTCCCCACCCTTTTCACAAAGTTGCCACCTTCTTTCGATGCACAAAGCAAAAAAATAACAAAAAGCCCTACCTAACACAAAGATCCGTTCCTTAGAACATAAAGTGGCTCTGTCCTTCCCCTGCCACCCACCCAACCCTCACCACTCTCTCTCTCTCTCTCTCTCTCTCTCTCTCTCTCTCTCTCTCTCTCTCTCTCTCTCTCTCTCTCTCTCTCTCTCTCTCTCTCTCTCTCTCTCTCTCTCTATCTGTCTCTTTCTCTTTTTTCCCTCAACAATGAGGCCACAGATCTCCCTGCCTAGAAACCGTTCCAGCTCCGGTTAGAACAAAGCAATAGCAAACAGCGTTTCTACCTCTGTTTTTTAATTAAGACTGTCCCTGCCCTCTCCCAGTGCTCCGTGGAGACAGTGTCTGTGAAGTGATTAAAAAGAATGTGATCTGATCAGGAGGGGGGCCCAGTGTGTGTGTGTGTGTGTGTGTGTGTGTGTGTGTGTAGGGGGGGTGGTTTTAATAGGAAAGGAATGCTAGGTTTGCCGGAGTGCTAAGTTCTTGGGAAAGAGGGCACAGAGAGATTTCTTTTGCCTTTTGTTTTTCTGCCACCCCCCACGCACACACACACACACACACACACACACACACACACACACACACACACACAGCCCCCCTACATCACCCTTTCCATCTGCCTTTCAGGAGCTTGCACCGGAGGATAGCAGCCTTTCTCAAAGCTGGGGATTTCACTTGCTTTTAACATTCCTCCTCCACTCTCTCTAGCTCCCTCTTTTCTCTCTCTTTTGTCTTCGTCCTTTCTTCCCCTTTAAGAAGCCAAACGCAGGTTAAAAGTTACCGCTCTTCTGTGTGGCCAGAGTGTGCTTTGCTGCACTGACACCTAATAATAAAAATGAGAGCGGAGAAGAAATAAATAAAAACATCCTTGAATTATATGAGCATACAGAAAGGTCAGTCCTGTCTCAGCTCTGGCTTTTTTTCCTTCCACCTTCACCACCCCCCCTCCTCTTCCCAAACCCCCTACACCAAATCCTCTATCAAAATGTCATAGCGCGTTAGGCAAAGACAAAAGAGACTCACTGTGTGGAAGCTACACATATATCTAATCCTGACAATGCCATGAATGGGCCTTCACAAGTGTAATTATACTTGTTTATTTGTTGCCATGCTGAAAGAACTGATGAAAAATCCATCAAAGAGGTATTATCCAAACATCAAGCGCTTCTCTGCCCTTCCAAGGACACTGGGGACCTTAAGTCTTTCTTGTTTAAGTCAGAAAGAAACGGAATTGCAAAGGAGAGGAGGAGGAGAGGTGGAGAAAAAAAACGAAGGTTTGCGTGACCATTTTCTTCTCTTTTTTTTTTTGTTCTCACAAAGACTCTCTGCGACCTCGTTTGTGCCCAGAGGTGTAATAGTAGAAGCTGTAGAAATCCCCTGTGCCACGGAAACGTTTGGAGGCCCCTCATTTTCAACCGATACCATATCATTACAGTCGGGCGTGGCACACCCCCACCCCACCTCCAAACTTTGGCAAAAGAGAAGTCCTTTTAGGAGTCAGGAATCTTGTCGGACAAATTACCTATCCACAAAATGTCTTCTGGAGAACGAAAATCAAAAGGCAACGTGTGTGTAAGTACGTGTAATCTCCCAAAGAACCTAAAAAAAGAGGTTGCACCAGACATGGGTGACTGCCTTACTGTCCTAATCTGAGGCCTTGTTTTCTCTAAGACATATCAGAGCAAGTACCAAGAATAATATGGCCTTAAAAACTCCACACAAGAAGTGACTATGACTTATGGTTTATAGTAATATTATTGGGATGAGGCCATTTAAATATAACTAAAGGCAAACTCTGTTAACTGTAAGGGAGAAAAAAATTAATGAGCACTGGATTTAGCCTGGTTTCATGCGACTGGCTTTCCCGTTAAAGAGTTTTAACAGGGGGCACCCATATCAAAGGGAGACATAATCTACATAGCTAATGTGTTTTCTCGATTCAAAGCAGAGTTAGAGGGCGGAAAAAAAGAGAAAAGCGAGAAGAAAAAGGGAAAAAGCCACAATTTTTCTTTTGCTGGCAATCTGGAAGCACTCTGGAGTTAATTATGGCTGATTGGAAATGAACCGCACAAACAAAGGCCAGTCTATGTCCAGACAATTATACTACATTAACCAGCTTAGAGCTTCCCACTGGTGTGTACGCGGGGGGACTCCTTCCAGTGTGTGTGCGGGGTCGCGTCTACCTTCCCAGTGCAGGCAGGAATGCTCCTGCACCCAGGACTAATGAAGAGCAGCCTCCAAAGAATGTGTGACGACCTCCCCTGACACGGTGAGAGAAGAAAAGAGAGAGAGAGAGAGAGAAGAGAGAGAGATAGAGAGAGAGAAGAGAGAGAGAGAGAGAGAGAGAGAAACGTTCAGCCTCAGTCACCACAAAGGAGATGAAGGTAATTAAGTTTGAAAGTAAAGGCCCTTGCAACAAACAATGACGCTGTGTCTTTCTGGAAGGGAGCAGGGGGAGAAGAGAGGAGAAGAGAAGAGAAGAGAAGAGAGGGGGGGTCGGCTGAGGGAGGGGGCAGAAAAATCATTAACATTCACTAGAAGGGTGGAAAAGGCATGGGGTTAAAGGGGAGAGCTCAATGGCTAAGAGCCTGCCTTCCCCTTTAAGCAGGTCCTGTTGCTCTCTCTCTCACTCACTCTCTCCCCTACACCATGTGCTCCTGTCTTTTTATCTGTTTTTTCCCCTCTCCAACTCCTTCACCTCACATCTGGTTTCACATCTTTCCGAGTCTTCCTCTGCTGTCTGCCTGTGTCCGCGTCCACGTGATGGAAGAAAGACTCTCCTTCCCTCCCTCCCTCCCTCCCTCCATCCCCTCCCTCCCTCCATCTGACCTCTCTCACACTCATTCTGTACCTTCCACTATCCCTCTCTAACCCCTCCCTCTCCCTCTCCCTAGCCCCACTCTCTAGCACTGTTTCAACACTACACATTTGTACCTAATAGGCAGCTTTGCTAAGTTAACTTTGCATTTTTCCCTCTACCTCTCTCACACACAGAGAGAGAGAGAGAGAGCGCCCTGGTAGTGTGTTTTTTCTATTTAAAATAAATGAAAACGAGGCATATTTGCCAGCCCACCTGAGACCCTGAGCTCACTCGTGGCGTTGTGTGTTTTGCTAAGAGAAATCACCAAGATGCAAATGAGGGTTGCATCCCTCCTCTCAACCTCCCCAAGTCCCCCGCTGAGTCTTTTAGCTTAATTAGCAAAGCAGATATGTTATTTCCACACACAATACTATAGTGTGGAACTAGAACACACACACACACGCACACAGACATAACACACACACACACACACACACACACACACACACACACACACACACACACACACACACACACACACACACACACACACACACACACACACACACACACACACACACACACACACACACACACACACACACACAAACACACACATGCACACACACACGGGGACATATTTCAGAGGAGCTAACTGCTGAGTGTAAACAGTGTGGCTCCTCTCGTCGTCCTCTCACCTCTCTGGCGTGGGCTTTGTGTGTGATCTGCTCCTCCTTTACACATGCATGAGCAATACATACAGTTCACTTTCAGCTGCACTCACACGTCTCATGGAGGCACACAGCACTGGAGCCCTCCTCCCTACCAGGAGCCCTTCATCTCTCTCCCTATACATCTCTGTTTGTGTGCGTGGTGTGTGTGTGTGCAGTTGCATGTGGAGATCTGTATGTGTTCATACCTGGATGCATGCCTTTGTGTGTGTGTGTGTGTGTGTGTGTGTGTGTGTGTGTGTGTGTGTGTGTGTGTGTTGTATTTGTATTTGTATGTGTGTTTTTCCATGCTGACCAAGGAAGCAGAGAATCTAATTGCAGCTTTGGCAGCCTCATGTTCAGTAATCGCCCTCTCTTTGTCTAGCCCAGGCAAAGCTGGATTAGAGTTAAAATGATGACTGGCTTAATCCTTTGATTTCCCCGTGCTAAATAAATATTAATCTACTGGTCAATCGTGCTCTTGTAAGGTACAATATATACAATATGAAAGCGCTTACCAGTTACATAAATCGCAGTTTGCGCTGCATCTGTTTCAGTAGGAGAAGCCTGGGCCCCTCCCCAAGTTATAAAAAAAAGGATTTATGAAGTGAAATTAATAATCCCTCTAAACATTAATCCTCATAATCTAGGATGTTGTTGTTTGACAGAGAGATGCACTCAATTAATCAAGATCCGAATTAATAAATCACACAGTTTTGTTTTGTTTTGTTTTGTTTTGTTTGTTTGTGGTGCTGGGGCCGCTGTCAGGTTGATATAGGTTGAGGGCAGCGAGAGCCGAGGGAAGTTCACTAGTTCAGAACACACACATTGAACTCAGCAGTGGAGAAACAGTACAAACAGATCTGCTCTGGAGTGGGCAAACAGTGACCACAGACACAGACACACACACACACACACACACACACACACACACACACAGAGGGAGGGAGGGAGGGAGAGAGAGAGAGATAAAGAAAGAGGGAGTGAGAGACAAGAATGTCTGAATGAACACACACGCACATGCACACACATGAGCAAATATGCACACATCCATTGACGCACACACACACACACACACACACACATTCAAATACTGACCCATAAAGCCCCATTGGGACCTATTGTTGAGGCTCATGTAGCGCACGTGATCAGATGTCCATACATACGCCCACTGTGCCACTGTGCTGGTGAGGTGGACAAGACCTCGGACACTAAGATGTGCACTAGCACCTGTACCAGCATCTAACATCATCTAACGTCAAGCAGCACCTGACAACTTCTATGGTCAATGATCAACTTGTGAAGATGCAACCATTCTGACAAAAGGATGTTGAAGTTTGATTTCAACAGCTAACCAAAGTACACCCCTCCCTCCTCTACACCTGAAGTACTGTGTTGATTGGCTGTTGATGTTTTGTGTGTTTATGCCACAATGTTTGTTTCCCATGTACAGGGCTTCACTGAGAACGCTAGAGGACTGAATTTGAGAAAAAAGCGTTCTGCATTATAATTGCAGACCTCCCTTTGCTTCTGTTTGTGCCAGTAGTTTGTGCTGCATACTGTTATTTTCTAACCTTAGTGGGCAATCTCTAACAGCATCTAACAACATCTCATAACATGTAACATCTAACTAAACTTAACAACACAGAAACACATTTAACGGCATGTAACTACATTTAACACCGTGTAACACTCAAGTGACCCGAGACTTATCTTCTGCTTGACGGAACAGGTGCTATAGGCCTGGTCATCTTATCCACCGTAATGCAGTGGTATGCACAGTACAAAACACCGGTGTTCACGCAGAGTCCTCTGACTCTGAGGTATGTGTTTTTAAAGATGTGCGGGAGCCACCATGTCTAATTGCGGAGCCATTTTGTTAGTCAGTCGTGCTGACCTTTTCCCCGTGCTGTCATTTTCCCACAGCAACAATAAAGCCTAAAGACTATGCTCACAGGACCGCCTGTCCTCTAATTATCTTCATAAATATAATCACAGGGCGCAGGTATCCGCTTATGCATTCCAATACTGTTAGGAATAGCCAGTTCAGCATTCCTCCGAGATGTATTTCAGAAAAAAAAAGAAAGACTCAAAAACAACAAGCCCTGTCAAAACAACTCTCACACTAACGAATGAATTCTTCTTCTAAATAGGCTTTTTGTATCGGGGACTAATGTCCTTATATGGGTGAGCAAGACATTCAGCTCACGATATCTCCTCCTTTCTGGATCCGGGCAATTACTAATTAACTTAAGGTTGGGGACTCTATTTAATTACAGAGCTCCAACTGAAATGAACTTTAGACCAAAAAAGCATTTGCTTTTTAAAACAAACTCATTTCTGACAGCTGTTGTGAGTTTGCCCTCCTCCACGGCCGAAAAAAGAAAAAAAAACATTTGTTTTCTTTGCCATCATGGGGCCATTACTTAGCTCAAAAAAAGGAAAGAGAGAGAGAAAA
Organism: Sardina pilchardus; assembly: GCF_963854185.1. Lineage (NCBI taxonomy): Eukaryota > Metazoa > Chordata > Actinopteri > Clupeiformes > Clupeidae > Sardina > Sardina pilchardus. The sequence continues at coordinate 26,514,147 of NC_085012.1, forward strand.
AAAAGAGGGCAAGAGAGAAAAAAACACATATTTATGTTTTAATTGGGTTTCACTCCAAACAAACAACTGTCAGCTTTAATTAGCCTGGTTTCAGATTAGGGGCAAAATATTCCATTATCAAATAAACCGAATGTCATGCGAACTACGAATCAAATTTACTCTCAAACACAAATTCCACAGACCTGGCACTCACAACCACCCATTAACGTCCGTACAGTTCAGACACAAAATATGAAAGTAACATTTGAATAATAACCATATTCTAAAGAAAAGAGAGCCTCAATTCATTAATTTGCGCCAACGGTTTGGTCGGGGAAGATCCATTTCTGAGATGAAAGAGAAGCGCAGCTCTGCGGAGTCTTTGGGTTTGGCAGGGAGAGGGTGGGCAGGCGAGCGAGGGAGAGCGAGAGCAATATTACAGGAATTACGGCTTATTTTCACAGATGCCATTGGAAAGCCCCGGCGAGCTGCATTTCCTCCACCGCAAACATATTATCAGAGCGCCGAGCGGAGCTGAGAGTGGACAGCCACGGAGCGCTACGCCTCGTACTACTACAGCCTTCAAGGCTGCTGCCGCTGCTGCTGCTGCTGCTACACACAGGGTGGGGATTCTGGGGTCAATGGCAACTCCAAACAAAACAAGACAAGACAAAACAAAAACAAAGCAAAAAAATGGGAAAAAAATACATCAAGGGAGGCGTTGTCGGCTGAACAAAAAAAGATAGTTAACGCAGAGCACACATGATATCCTCAAGACCTCATTGCCAACATTCATAGGAAAAAGTAATTTGTTTTTTTGTTATCAACACCCACCGCTCATAACTACAGTGTGTGAGTGTGTGAGCGTGTGTGTGTGTGTGTGTGTTAACCACACCAGGAGACAGTGTGTTAATGCTGTGGCTCAGATGGAAAATGTTCGATGTCTCAGTCCCTCACAGCCCCCCCCCCCCACCTCCTCCCACTCTTTCTGAAAATGAACCACACTGCATTAGTATGTATCTCCAGATCTTTTGTGAGCCCCTGATTTGATTTTATGTGGAATACCCCAAATGGACCTCAATTTTCCCTAATGGTCCCTTCGTACTGTTTCAGAAAGAGACAGAGAGAAAGAGAAAAAAAGACACAGTTCTATTACACTTTTGAACTTTCAGCACTTTTCGAAAATTGTCTGTAAAAGTTTTCAGATGGAAGGATGACTGAGGTACCTAACTTTCCACAGGAGGACAAGGAGGACTGCTAAACACTGCCATAACTTCAATTCATATGGAAAAATATACCTCTTCCTTTTTACGACTGTTTAAAGGGCCTTTCTTTCAAAAATACACAAAGTAGCCTTCCCCGGCATCGCACACAACCTAAAGCTGAGCCTGTTTAAGGCAAATTCCAGCAAAATGACCCTGCAGTCCACCCCGACACCAAACCATTTACACATCATTAAACGTGATGACAAGATGACCTATTACGATCCTACGAGAAAGGTCTCTGTTCCTCCTTACCACTGGAAAGTCTAAACTTCTTTAAAGCAAATAATTAGAGATGATTCCAACGCCGCGGCCAGCCCAGACTGCGACAGGATATGAGGAGTCTAGTATTAACTAAATACCTCTCTTGGGACAGCTGGGGGAGTGCTCAACCTCCACCCCAACACAAACACGGGGCCCAACGGTGTGAGTGTAGCCTACCAGTGTGTGTGTGTGTGTGTGTGTGTGTGTGTGTGTGTGTGGTTGTGAGTGTGTCTGGAAATATCTTCTCTCTGAGGACAAGAAGATACATATCCCCGCATTTTCATGCTCACATACACACACACACACACACACACACACACACACACACACACACACACACACACACACACACACACACACACACACACACACACACACACACACACACACACACACACACACACACATCCACCACACACTCCCACATACTCGCACAGAGCCACACACGCATACGCAACCATCGAGACAGACAGTCAGGTGGAGTGGCTATATTAATATCGTCTTTTCATTACGGCCAAGGATAACTGAGTGTCTTGCATATTCATGAGGCCAGCACTCATTTATCTGTATACTTAAGACACTACAATCATACATATTTAATTAGCCTCCACCATCCTCTCATGATCGCTAATAATGGCTTGTTATCCAAAGCCAATTGGCTTTGAAAATGTGCACCACAATACCGCATGTCTGTATGCGTATACATATATTATGAGATCAGACGCTGGGGGATGCTTCGACTCGGGGGAGGAAATGGGACAGACATGCTCGTGGCTGCCATTTTGGCCTGAGTGTGTGTAGCAGCATTTAGTGCTGGCAGTGCTATGATCAGGCGTGGTTTCCATCGGAGAATCTTTGTTATTGCTGGTTTGTAGAGGGTTCAATGCATCTTTGCATTCTGCTGCTTTGATCCACTTGTGAGTAAGTGGTAGCGTGTTGTGAAGAGTACTACTGCTGGTATCTTTTCTGGAAAGTTGGATATGGTTCTATTAACAGCATGACCTGGTCGCCATACATATTTATAACAGACTAAACATAGTGTCTGCTTTACCTTTATGTTTTAAAGCAGTATGTGACAAGGCTCATTAAATCACAAAGGTGACCTGTACCGTGCTATTCTGCGCTGTCTCCCTGCAAACTGCTCAGACGCTTTTCTCATGTTACCGTAAAAGCAGACAGAGAAAAAAACAGATAAGAACAAACACGTCGCAATGCACAGTGCTGCTCCGACACGACACAAACCTATAGCATCTTCTAGAATCCAGATAGACCATACTAAAGAACATACACTCTTCTCTCCTTATGCCTACTACGGCTGCTGATTTTATATATCATAATAATATATAAACAAATGAAATATCTATACTCTTTTACACCATGTACAGCAGGTGCACAAAGTCAAAGTCAACTCATTCAAACTAGCTTGCTGGACAAGTACTGAATATGCAGACAGTATTTTAGTATGTCCAACCGCACAGCTTTAAAAACAGTAGAGTGTACTGACTGCCTTACTGTTTGAATAAGGACCATTGTAGTTACTGTGAATTTACTGCCATAAAACAATGCAGAGCCAGGTCTGGTCCATAGGGAGCTAGCAGAAGGTCCTTGGAACCTGTGCTGTAACGGCACAGACATGGCGACCTTCGACCCTGGACGGGGTGCATGTGTGTCTGTCTGCCTGCCATCGCGGGTCGAACGGGAGCCAGCGCTGAAGCTAGGCCGTGTTTGGATCGGCGACCCTGATTCGTCAGAAAATCAGCGTACACACACACACCAACACAGGAGCAGGGAGCTGGACTCTGCCAGATTAAACGAACACAGCTGGGTTTACATAAGAAAGATGTCTCACTCTCCTACTTTAACCTGAACTGGGATCAGGGAGAAAAGGGAGAGAGACAGAACGAGAGGGAGAGCGAGATGGAAAAAAAATAAAATAACGGAGCAGGAACCATTTGGATTTGAGGGGGAGCACACAGAAGAAGGATTAGTAGCCGTGCTCCATCACGTCCGTGCCTTAGCGCCTGCTTGTCCTTTCCAGGAAAATGAATGCACATGTATAAATGCTGAATCCATTTCTTTCCATTTTAATATCCTGAGCAAGATGGCTCATGCAAAACAGAGTGAGCTTGAGAGAATGAGGAGGGAGGGAGGGAGGGAATCCCCCTTGTCCGATGAGACGTGGACTGACAGAGGGAGAAATGCAATCCAGCCTGGCCTCAACCCAACAGCAACAAAAACATTTAGATAACTCTGTTCAATAATGAACGTTTTCAGTGAGGACAAAAATTACATTTCCTCTCGATAACAAGTCTTTCCCATAACAGTATGCTTCTTTTTTTTTTTTTAAAGCAAATGTTCGAAGACGTCGCAGTCCTCATCCTCTCTTTGTACAAAGCCTCAGTAACTCTATTAGTCTCTCCTTACCCCCCAAAAAAGTGGAGAGTCCAAAATGCATCCAAGCAAAAGGGAGGCGACCCTACTGGGGTGAAAGGGACACTCCACTGCATACAAGTTTCCCTTGGCAGCGGGCTGGAAATCAACATCTGGTAAAGTATGTCAGAGCCCACACTCGGTCCAGCCAGACAATTGCCATGACCCGTCTAAACTGCGACCCACTCCAAAAAAAAAACGCACTGAACAATCCTTTGAGCAGCATCTTTCCTTATTGTTCAAGGGTTAAAAAGAGTGGCAGTGTCATCTTTTTTTAAAAAATCAACACAGAGCTTACCTCTTTTGCACTAAAGGAACAAATAAGTTGCTCTCATCACAGAGGAGAAAGGAGAGAGAAAAGGATGCTTTTGTTCAGAAGCAGCACTTCTCTCTGACACAGTCTCTCTTCTCTATAAAAAAATTAGCATTTGAAAAAAGCCTAGTTATGATGCACAAAAGGTCAGTGAAAGAGGACACTGACCTAGTGGAAAACAACAAAACAACATGGGGACATTTCTTTTGTCGCTGCCTGTGTTCACCACGAGATCATTTCCATACAGCCGACAACAGACAGTGAGAGAGCGAGAGAGAGAGAGAGAGAGAGAGAGCACGCGAGAGAGAGAGAGAGAGAGAGAGAGAGAGTAATTCCAGTGATGCTGCTGTACGTTACTCTTCCCCCAGTGGCGTTAGGGGCTCACGTCACAGTGATCTGTTCCTCATCTTAACATTTTAAACACATTTTCTCTGGAACAAACGACAGGAACAAAAAAAAAAAAACGCTAAAAAAAAAAACAACAACAAAAAAATAAAACTGAGACTTACATCTCAGGCCAGACTGTCGGCTGTGTCTTTTAAGCACATCTATTCAAAAAGAGCCATTTTTAACGTGCACACCGCGCTGTCAACAGAACGATTAATTGACTTACAGATCCGGAATTTCCCCTGCACCGTGGCACTTCTCCGCACAGAAGATACAGCTCCATTAGAACAATGCATCTAATGTTTTCGCCGTCAGACGCACTCATACATTTTTTCCCCCGCACTAAAGCCAAAAGGAGCCCATATTTACCAGTCTCTCATTACCATACATATTACTTCACGTGACGACAAAATCTGCCGGCATCTTGGGAGGCTCCAGATATATATACGGGCTGCACGCATGTTGTCTCAAGTCCTCGACAAACACATCTTTAGGGAGAGCCAAGACCCCCGGAATAAAAGAAAGGAGGAAGAGGCAGCATTTTCCATCTTCCTTTCATCTTAGCCACCCAGTCGACCATTCACCGGCCTATTCAGAGGCCGCTCTGCATTATGCAAAGCAATGCTAATCCTCCTCTGATGCTTTCACACACATAGAAGCCTCCTCCATTCCTTCCACTGCAAAGCAATTATATCAGTTTACATTTCTGTCAAAAAAAGTCGACATTAATGCTGAGGAACCGGTGTCTCGTCAAACATCCCCTCATCTTTGGCAACTACAGAAACTAGAGATTATTTCAGGGAGTGCGTGCAATTTTTGTGTGTGTGTGCGTGTATGTGAATGTGAGAGTGATTTCTCTTATTTTGAGTTTTTTTTTTTAAAGGATTGGCTTTAAGTGTGTTATTTAATTAGCCTTAGGGAAGAGAGCAGCACTTTAGTTGCTGTGGAAACTCTTCTTGGCACTGACCTTCTCTTGTGTCGGGGCCTAAGCAGAGTGGGCCTGATCTATTAATCACAGGCAAATTATGAAAGAATGCCGCTGGGCCGCTCGCTAGCGTCCTTCCTCAGCCCGGACACAAGCCATTGTCTTCCACGTGTGCAACACCAAGCCACCACCAAAAAGAGACTAACGAAATAGACACCGGATTTGCATATGCAAATGTCCACACGAGGAAGGAGGGGGGGACGGGGGGACGCGTGTGTAAACAAGTGTCATTGTGAGATGGATTAAGCTCACAGCCTTTTCCTTCTTTTATTTTGGGAGGTGGTGTGAGGGGGTGGGGGGTCATGGGGGGTGATGGGGGGGGGGGGGGGGGCATTAGTCAGCATAATTAACCAAGTCTCCATGGAGACTAATGAAATTTTGCTATGGTACGACTTCAAATTAGATAGCTGGTGATGCCTTTCCACTATCCAGCCTCCAAATCCATTATTTGCCCGGGAACAATGAGCCGTTTGTGACCAGCTGATCTCGGCCAGCTGAACAAACCTCCGAGTTGACAATTTGCATATGTTAATATAATTAATCGCTAATTACATGAAACATGTACATGTTCTCGCTGCGCTTTCCCCAGGCGCTCTGAGGCTTGAACCCCGTCCAAGTCTTTAACCCTTCAGACAGCCTCTAAGCAGGAGAGGCTCTGCGTGTTATGGTACAGCCTCGGGGGCAACACAAAAAGCCCCCCACTTAATACATTAAGCCAGCTCCCTGACTTCTCAGCTTTCCACCCCCCCCTCCTTTTCTCCAACCCCCCCACCCACACACACACACACACACACTACCCCCCCCCCCCCCCCCACTCCCCACCCAGAGAGCTGTGGACCGAGGCATGTTCTGTTGCGTCCTAACTGGACCAAATTCAATTGGGCCGCCGACCACAAAAGCCCCACAGTTCTTCGGACAACAATGTGATAATTTTTCAGTGCTATCTACGGCCATCATGAGGAGAAGAGGCGTAAAGGGAAGCTATATTATCCTCTATGGAAGCTTTTTTGGAAATCGCTTAAATCAGTAAACTGATCAGCCAAGGACTGTCCATTGTTTTCGCTCTAAAGGGTTTTTTTTTTCCAATAAAACATATCTTAAAAAATGAAGATATGTAACATAACACTTTTCCATACAGCAGCCTGACATTTGCTTCCTTCGTGAGAGAAAAGTGGCAGATACAAAAAAAAAAAAAAAAAAAAAAAAACATTGCCCTCGAAACCTCTGCACTGGCCCAGGTCTTGAAAGTGCAATAGACAGGAATCTTCATAGAAATCAAAAAGCAACGGCCAGATTAAAGAGCCCTTTGTCCTTCTCCATGTTGCGTTTCTTTTAGCCGGCTAAATTAAGCGAGCCTGTCTGTTCAAAGCATGGAGCTGAAGAGCCAAATGGAAAAACTGTTCTATCACATATGAAATTCATGCAGCTGTGCTTCAGAACAGGGACCAGATGGCACAGGAGGAGTCGAAAAACAAACACCTAATGACAGACAGACAGAGGAACCTCGGAAAGAGAAAGGCCCATGGTGTCCGCTCTTAAGAAAACAGAAAATAAAGCTCACCCCCGTGACATCGGAAACTGAATGGGATAATGAATTTCCACAGAGCCAAGTGCGGCAGCACAATGAAATACTGTACAATACTGTGGGTTTCCGCATTTTGAAAAAAATTCGTCTTTTCATCGGCCACGTCTTGTTCATGACTAGGGGGAATATAATTTCACTTTCTGACCCGAGGAAAGATTTCAGGAAGATGCACATTTACGGCAACGAGTGTATTCTGTTTACTAATGAATGCATGATGTATGCTGAGGCTGTGTATGCCTGTGTGTGTGTATGTGAGAGAGAGAGAGAGAGAGCGAGAGATTGTGTGTGTGTGTGTGTGTGTGTGTGTGTGTGTGTGTGTGTGTGTGTGTGTGTGTGTGTGTGTGTGTGTGTGTGTGGTGTGTGTGAGTGTGTGAGTGTGCGTGTGTGCGTGCGTATATTGTGCTGGCCAGAGAAACAGAGAGTGAAAGTGTCTACACATGTGTACCAGTGTCACAGCGTAAGGACATATTCATTGTAATAACAATCAATACTCGGATAGCCACATTTTCAAAACTATTCTGCTCAGCACAAAATCCTCCCTCAGCGCAACTGCACCCTAAATGGGACGTTTGCGTGTCACGCTATGACAGTCATCTGCGATGCACTGCAAAGTGCCGCGGCAGGGTTGAGGCAAACCTTTCTACAGTAAGGGATTTTAAATCATCCAGTCTCTCCTATTGGACCTGAGACTTATTGAGGTAGAAACCATAAAAAATGAAGAAGGGAAATTTAATCCTGAAATATTGATTTGCACATTAATGTCATATAGGCAGAGGGCAATTTGGCTTCATGGAAATGACACATTGTCGGGTCTTTGGAGAAGTCTGAGCCTGTCTTTTTTGCAGAATCTCCAAGGCCATTAGGTGCTTCCCTGCCTGGCTTTACAATATCCCATGCAGCCTAAAAATTAATCTGCACTGTTTTTATCCATCACAAAATAAACACACAGGTTAGGAGACAGCAAAATGCTCCACACACATACACACACACACACACACACACACACTCTCTCTCTCTCACACACACACACACACACACACACACACACACACCAGCTTCCCATCAAAACAAGGCATGCATATAAAGCACAATACCTTTAAAAACAAAAGTCGCTGGGACAATTACATCACTCTGACATAGTTCCAAGGAAAGGGATTGTGGATCAATGCAGCCTCAATTATTTTGAGAATACCAATGTATTGATTCATATCCAGCCATATCTTATACTATTTGCAGTTAAGATATTAACCATTGTCCACATCTATCAATACATGTAAGGGTAATGTTAGCTACCTTCAAGTACAGAGTTCAGATATGCACACCAACACAAAGATAAAGGTAAAAACACAGGCAACTTTAATCTGTGCACTGATATAGCACAACAACAAATAAAAAGGCTATTCATTACACAATCTATAACAAAGGCTGTGGTAATAACAATGATACCACTAGTAATAATAATAATAATAATAATAAGAACAACAACAACAATAATAGTAATAGTAATAATAATAATAATAAGTCTAGCCTAATAATAATATAATTTAAACCGTTAAAGGTAAAACACAATAAAATAGTCCATTAAATCCATATTTGGAATAAAATCCAAGCCTCGGGTGGGAAATAATTTTCCAAATTTGCAAAAAAATTGCCTACAGTACATCTACATCTATTGACAAACCATACCACGAAATAAAATGCCGTTTAACGTTTATCTAATTTCCTATAAAATAAACAAAATAAGGAAATTATTAATCCGCAACGCAGAATACAAGAAGGGACCCACGAAAATCCTCAAAAATAAACCATCTCGCCAGCTCATGATACGGCGACCGGAGCCTTTACACACACCGCTACATACCGGGGTTTGTGTTGTGTTCCCCTCCTGCCTTGTTTTTTTCTGGGCTCTCAATGCAAGCGATCGATGCCCTTGTCACTGTCGCGTTCCAATCGGAGCCGAGACTCTGCCTTGCACTAACCATCAACCAAAAAGCCAAGACACCCTACGTTCCCCTTTTCTCTCCATGTCCAATGTTAGGGTTACAGCTCACAAAAACAATTACATGTAGAAGTTTAGGAATCCATGGCATCATACCACCATCCGCAAGGACAATTCATTGAATGGGGAACATGATACAAGAAAAGGAAATAAGGCGCAAAATGGAACTTACGGCAAGAGGACTGAAGTAAAATGGGAAGTAGTATTGGTGACCATATGAAAACGTCGTGTTTTATAAGTCCATTTTCAATGGTAGACACTTAAGATTCCCGGAGTTGTTGTCTCGATGGGACCTGCCTGATGTTAGAGTTGTATTCCTCCTATCGGTCTCTTTTCTCGGCGACACAGACATCCACGCCGCGGTAAAGGGAAACTACTTAGCACGCAGCAGGTAATAGCGATGTATGCCGAGTGATATTTTGGATGTAGATGACTTCATATGAAAGGATTCTTGACTATACACTAAGAATGAAACCCGTTGGTCCGTATTCACATGCCTGAATCCTCATCAGTAGCTTACGTCGCGACACCGTTTCGCCAAAGTGTTATCAGGGTAGCCTGCGTGCTCTGCTCCGAATGTTGCCTGTTTGGAGCGACATTGTTTTAAAAGATTATGCCTCATAGCTCGACCGAGATGCCAACAATGGACCATACGACAAGATCAAAGCAATTATGGACCAGCAAGCTAATAGCTGTACAAAAGCCGCGTCCAACTCTTCGCCGAAAAGGCAAAAAAACCCGTAACGAACGTGAAATCGGACCTCTCCACTTGAAGATTAATAATTAACAATACGGTGTCTTTCTTATACAAATCATGCCATCATATGTGATAACCAAAACCTGGAAAAGATTATAAATAGGAGCCTGAATAAACTTTGAAAATAGAATCTGGCTACGATAGTGCTGTCATTCTCTATCGACTGCCTACTGTACTGACAGTTTGTTCTTAATAGTACCGCGATACCCGTTTAAAACTAACCAAAACATTTTAAAAGGTAGTCAAATGCAGAGAAAGTCTCACAATTGCTGTAATCTGAGAAGGGGATGTCAAAGATTCTGCGGAATCAACAAAGAAAGATAATCAATACGCGACCTAAATTTAACACCAACTACTCAATAAAAGTTAAAGCTAAAAAAACTTACTTTCTTCCCCCGCAGATCTCTCCGCTTCTTCTCCGCTATATCGTTTGTAAAGAAAACCACATCCAGTATATGCGAAAGAGTGTACCGAATGAAAAAAGAAAAATAATCCTCCAACTTTATTGGAAAAAAATAAAAATGCGAATGGCGAGAGAATGAAGAAGCGATCCTTTGGGTCCGGGCGTTTTGAGGGTGTCGACGGTTGCCTGGCTGTTAAGGTTGTGAAGGGGTTGGGGAAAGAAGGAAAGGAAATGAAAATCCGATATGTCTTTATTCTGCTAATTATTATCGTTTTAGCCCTGTTTAAAAAAATGGCTGATTAAGTTGAGTGCGCATGTCTTTGTGTGTCTATTCCCGATATGCACTCTGGGAATGAGAGAGAGAGGGGGAGTGAGCAAGGGAGGGAGGGAGAGAAAGAGAGAGAGAGCAAGAGAGAGGCGTAATTAGCGAGGTGATCAACAGTCTCCACATTGCAAATGACGCGCTGTTTCAACTTGGACAGCCGAAGGGCAGTGCGGGCCAGATATACAAACACGATCTAATAGAAAGAGAGGAAATCTTTTGGTTGGCTATATACTAAATTGATAAACGTCATTCTGAACAATACATGCATGACTATTTCCTGACTTTCAGACACAAGTCATCTTTTAGACCCAAGATGAAAATAACAAACAGATTGCGTGCTTGAGGATGCGTATGTCAGTGACGATGTAGCCAACGCTACGGGTCTGTCACCCAGCGACAGCATTTTTACTTACAATCACTTGTTAGTGTCATTTACGACCGTTAATTAAAGAAATACAACGTTACACCAACCAGTATCATATTTATTTAGACCAGTGTCTTCTGCGCTTCTGCTCGCCGGTAAAGCGCATTGAATGCAACCATAGGCTACTGGTTTAACTATAGCCTATTGACACCAGTGAATGTGTTTCCTACTTTACCAACAAACTTGACTTTTAAATCAATTAACAAATAATATTTAGGCCATTGACAGGTTAATGCAAGTTACATGTTGCATTTAATTTCACCCTTTTAAATTACGCCGACCAAGACTACAAAATAAAGTTTAAGGGAAGCACAATATACCAGTGAAAGAATGCGGTGATGTGCAAGCATGCAATACGATTAGTTTAAAACACCAAATGCCATCCTAGTGAAATCTAACTGTACAGTCGATACATATATTCATTTGTTCGTCTTTCAAAATGTGGAGAACATAGGCTACATATTGCTTTTGTCCTTGCACGAATATATGAACTAGTAATTGTAACAGATGTAGCTTTATAAAGATATATGCATGGCTTTTGTGTCCAGTATTGTTTATATACTTTTAAGAATGATTGAACATTTCCAGGCCTCCACACCACTGAAAATAGTATGACCTCTGGTAAAGGACAGTGGTACTCAGCTATATGGCAATATTTTTATATCAAGAACAAATTCATAGTGAGGCATTAGGAGACAATTCTGCCTTAAAGTTGCATTTGGCAACACAGTTCCTTGCTGTAGTCTTAGTCTTTAGTCAACTAATGGTCGCCATGGAGAGAAGACCCTACAAGATGTTAATCGGGGAGAAAATCAAGAGATCGCCTCTCCTTTATGAAAAAATCGAAGGAGGTGAATTGAGTGAGCTAGCTTTCCGGATCTCACGATAAGGATGCTAGCAGGACTGAGGTTGCACCGAGGCAAAGTCCCTCAGTCCGGTTTTAGGATTGGTATGTCACAGATTCTCTCGGTCTCTGGCTCGGGAGAGATGGTCAACGGAGGCGTTGCTTTTTCACCCCGATTCATGGCTGCTGGTCCTCCGGGGAATCCTACTGCCAACCCCATGTGAGCTCTTATTAGGACAAGGGAATAGACACGAGCGGGAGTCCGCTGTAGGAGGGACAGAAAACGCGAGGAGAGTCCCACCACAGAGCTACTTTAATGTAAACTAAATACATCGGACTAAAGGTTATTTTAATGTTTGCAAATGTTGACGAGTGCGTTTAACCTGTGTTCTGCGTGCGGAGGACTTTGAAACTATTGATTTTAAAGAGCTCTCATCCTTTGCAAGTATATTTGTGCATGCTGACTGATGTAATTTATTGCATAACGCAGAGACTTCTTTACAACGCTTTGAGTTGCTGTTCTATGTAAAAAATGGACAAAGTAAGAATTTAAAACTGATAACGTTTGTGAGCTTCTGTCTCCACCCTCCTTTCCCCTGCTTGCTAATGCTTCTCCTAGAGCTATTTACCAAAAGACCGTGTTAACTAATATCAGACTCAATTTGAATATATTTTTTAAAATCTGCATTTAAATACAGATGAATATCTTTATATTCTGTGTGTGGATATGTGTTTTATTCCTTGAGCACCGAGCCTGTTAAAACACTGTTTGTGAAATGGGGTCATATCTGATGATTTTCCACTGACAGCCCATTATCCATGATCTAGCAGAACTACATTTTAGTATTCTTATGTAGGCTATGTTCCTATCTCGAATGGCTTGAATGAAACGTTACTATTGCATTAGATATGATATATCATACAACATTAAACTGTGTTTAGTGGTATAGCCTAATGCTATCTTACATTGTTTACATGACGTGCATTTGTACACTTAAGAATTTCCCTCACCGACAAAAAACATTGCCAAGTTGATATAATTTACATTCCCTGTAGTCAAGCAATGTTTTAAAACATCTTTCTAATTTTTGTTCGACTTGATGAAGTCATGTGCATAAGCGTGTCCCTCCTTTGAGATAAGGGGTTTGGGGAAAACGCCTGGCGCCCTCTGGGGTTGGAGAGGTCATGTTCTGTCAGAAAGCGACCCTTTCCCTACCACGAAATCTGGTCAAAAAACCTATTCTATGAACACATATCATCTAAGCAATCCGGGGAAAAGTAAGCATGACAAATACAAAAACTTTGCGAGACAAACACAAGAAGAAGAGGCCCAGCGTGTAGCCTGCCTATATCTAATATTATCGCCAAATGTAAAATATTGCAGGTAAAATAAAAAAATAAAAACCAATCCGCTATGTGGACATAGTCTAATATTATATGAAGATCACTGAAAGAAAATCAAATCGGCATCCAGCTTTAGCTGAAAGGGATGAAGCTGTACAGGTGACTGGTCAATATCCACAATACTGTATTAAACACAGACCGAACCTCATCAGATTCTACAGAAAAGTTATTGCCTAGCATTGCATGATACGCGCAATATTATAATTTCTTGCATTTTAATTAACCAATTTGCAAGATGTGAAATGTTGAATATCTGTTTCTAAACGTAAAAACAAACGGACATATTCCTTGGAGATAGTATCTTTTATGTATATAAAAAAAACTGCAAGACGTCTACTTTCTCCCGTCTTGTGTTTTCCGTAACAACCGACTCAATAGACATCGATAAATGCACAATTTCTTCCAAATGTTGAAATTGCTTATAATATGTTTCCGAAGCGCTCTTACAAACCCAGCAGAAATTGAAATAAAACATCAACTACCTTTGTTATAACAGGGTATCCCGTATCCTTCTTTCTTCTCTCTGATGCTCCTCATATAGCATATGGAAACTCTTGTCAAAATGCCTAGATTTGGCACATTGTCATTGAATAGAAAGGAGCGCGCTGATGCCGGTTCAGAAAATGGGAAAGTTGAGGATAGGGTGCTGCCTCCCTCAATGCGGACTTATCTAACTTTAATTTAATATTCAGCAATCATTCCGAGATGGCATATAATTCTAAGGGTTTTAATGGGGGGCAAATGATTGCTTTTAGGCAATATTTTATGATCTTACAAATAAGGACAGTTTTGTGCACTCCTTTTTTCGCCAGTAGGCTTTTTAAACCATTTTGCATTCTTGTTTAGTGACGGACCAAAGGTGACAAACGATTATTTGTTTAGTAATGTTACTCAAAACAGTGGGAATTTGCGAACACTATGCCAAAATCATTTATAACGTAAAATCGAGATCCATAAACGCTTGTTTGTAAAACAGTGGACCTTAAATCAATGTATTGGGACATTTCAATCGATTATATAAACGAAAATCCATACGCGACATGAGACCAGTATCAGCTTTGCTTTTCTCCCCCTTTGAAGGAACCAGAGGGATATACTTGACTGTGGTTTGAAATAAAGCGTATCAGAGTAGTTCACGATCAAGTTACATATTTTGTAGCCTAAGTGCTTCCATATGCAAAATGATAGAGCCCTCTGAATGACAATTAGAGAAGTGCTTAATCAAAACAAGCAAGAGACATACTTTAAAGAAGACAAGAGTAATTGTATCCACGTTATTCTAATGTCAGATTGCAGTAGGCTATCACATCAAACGATAATAAAGACCTCAGGTCATTAATAAACTATGCATAACCAGATATGAGCTTAGGACGTCATGAATGGCACACTGTGTTCAAGTTCACGGGTGGGATCTGTTGTGCAGACATTGGTTGCACTGATCCGTAGGTTAAGAAAGTTAGAAGAGCTGGTTTAAAATCAACGCATGTCAGTCAAATACATTTACATCCATCACAGACCTTGCATGTCGAAGCCAGTGGCGAGGGAGGCGGCTGTGCGCACACGGCGCCACTCTGTGTATTTGATAAAGAAAATCAATGCAAGTGACTGTAAAGTATTTAGCAAGACGTTTGTGGGAACGGTTTGTTGAAAAGTGACTTCAGTTGGCCAGTCGATCTAATCAGGAAATGTACACTGAACTACGCTCGTGCACACGCTTTTGTTGATGTAGCTCGTGCCATTGAGTGTGTTCACCCCCCGCGCGCCCTCCCGCTTGGCCCTTGCACCGGGCAGCGCGGATCTTTTCATTGTTGATCCCTCTTTAATAGACAAACGCTTAGAACAAGCCTCTCTGTCAAGCCCACATAGATTGGTTCGTCTGTTTATTTTTCCGAGCTTCATTAAAGGAAACGGTGGATTTGGGTATACACCTGTCTCGCCAAGTGTCCAAAGGTGGTGGAAAATGTATTGTTTTTTTCCTGATGCACCTGCCTTCTTTGTTCTTATTTTAAGATCTACAGTGGTGAGACAAAAATAAATATTACTGCAATGTGTGACATCCTGTTCTTTAAAGTTTCCATATGGCCAAAGCCACTATTATAGAATCTCATTGCCATAATGAGCAATTAATTTAATTAATTAGCCAATTATGACAATTTGCATAATTTGCATATCACGATTCAAATAATTAACCATTTAATTAGGAGCTATTAGTAAGAGATCACCTGTTAAATAACTAAAATAGTTGAAAGATTGGTGAGGAGTACACACCATGTAATACTTTTACCTACATTTTGCATTTCCTTAATCTAAGATTTGTTTAAATGAAAATCGAATTATTCATGTTATGCTGATAATCCACACGTGTGTGGCCCTTAGCGGACTCCAATCAAGTGCTAATATAAACAGAGAGCGTGTGGCAGTTAGTCTCCGGGGGCCTCGGAGGTATCCCTCCCTCCTCTTGCACTCAATGGTCCGTCCTGCCTGGTAAATAAGGCGGCTACAAGCGGTCAGCGGCGGCGGCCAAAGGAAGAAGTCAATTCCATGGCAACTTGACAGATAAGGCAAATCCATCCGTCCATCCGGATTGAATCAGAATCAAAGAGGCCAGGCTATAGCACGGCCAGCGGAGCGGCCCCACTGCTGCCCATTAGGCATATACTGTAGCACACAGGGAGAAGCTCACTGATTTGGGCTGTCATCACTACATAAGAACAAGCAAACCTTTCCCTGGGTTTGTGTGCTGATAAATAAGATACTAAACAAACACTTTTGGTTCAATTGAATTTTAATGTGTTCTTTTTTTTTACTGTAAGCAAATGATTTTACCCTGTGCGTATCAAAGAGATCATTAGTAGGCTTTGTTATTGCATCTATTGCTGTAGATTGTACCGTCTAAAGTTTCCTCTTGTTACATTTCCAAAATTATAAAGCCTGCATTAAATAAAGGATATGAAAAAAACAATACTAACTATTTCATGTGTTTGTAAATGTAATTGTTAATGTAAAATACTTATTTAATATGTAGGTT
This sequence comes from Sardina pilchardus, assembly GCF_963854185.1. NCBI lineage: Eukaryota > Metazoa > Chordata > Actinopteri > Clupeiformes > Clupeidae > Sardina > Sardina pilchardus. The sequence continues at coordinate 26,530,536 of NC_085012.1, forward strand.
GTTACATGTACCTAAAATGTAGTTATAAGACTGGAAGGCACGCACCAATTCTGCTCAATCATAACATTTGACTTTTTATGTAACATCCATATCACACTCTCAATTAAGTAGTCTCTGAAAAACAATCTGTCAGAAAGCATTACGTGTGAGTAGATGAGTGTTGATCTCTTCTGAAAGCATGTCTCCTGCACTGAAAATGGGAAGGTCTCTGACAGCCATTTTTTGTATTCATGCAGAAAAGGTGCCCAATGACATACTTAACTCATTGTGAGCCACACACACCAGGCTGTGATGAACCACTGTGCCATGTAAGATATCTTAACGAGTAAGATTACAGAAAGATATGCACAGAGAACAGAATCATCATATATTTTGTTTACATCTACATCTGTGTGTGTGTTTTTCTAAGAGAGAGAGAGAGTGAGAGAGAGAGGGAGGGAGAGAGTGAGAGAGAGAGATGAGAGTGAGAGTTTCTCTTCATGCACACAGAGGCCTAGGGATGGAAGAAATTACAGGTCATGGTAAAGAGCATACCACATTCCACAAAAAAAGCCCTGACAGATGAAATCGCAACAGTTAAAAAATAACAAGGTCCTGTATAACCTTATTAACTAGAGAGTATGCATCCTTCGCCATACACTTTCTTTCCTTTAGAGGAGAACATTTTCCCCTTATCCTACACTGCAATATGGAGATAAGTAACTTAATCTGAGAGTGGCCTGATAAGTGTCTGCAGAGTGTCCTGGTTCTCAGTGGCCGTGGCCATGCACAGGGCTGGCTGGCATCACTGGAGCCTGGAGAGCAGCCCGGATGGAGAGAGCCTGTCGGCTTGCGCCACACACTTTCCTTTCCCCCCCATTTCAAATGCACCCATGGGCCAAATAGCGGGGGAACCAGCCCTCAGCGCCTGAGCGAAAAGAGCCTGGGATCTGTTTGCACAGATACTGCAGCCATGCCAACATGGAGGACAAGGCATCAGTAGAGAGGGAAGGAAGGAAGGAAGGAAGGAAGGAGATGGAGGTGGAGGAGGAGGAGGAGGAGAGGGGGGGAAGTCCAGGCGCCCGGGCTGGATCCTCCTGAGTGGCGGTCGGCCGTCAGGCATCCGCGCGCACGCGGGGGGACGATCGCGGCGGCGGCGGCGGCGGGCGACAGTGGCGGCTAAAGAGAGGAGGAATTGTCGCGAACAAGGTAAGTGCACTGAGGCTGTCCACTGGCTTTTGTTTGAGGGTGCCGATGTTTTGAGGGGCTGTGTTGACAGGCGCTGGCGGAGGATTTTTTTTCTTTTATTTTTTTTTCCGTGGCGAGCAGTTTTTGTGCTTTGATTTTCTTCCTGTGATACATCGGCGGCATCTCGTGTACCCTATTATTGCCTTGCCTTGCTCCTCTCTGCTCCGCGCCAGTCACATCGCCTTTAAAGCTGCACGGCGAAAACACTACATCAAATATGAAAATGTCTTTGCCTTCCTATCAGCCTTTTTTCCCCCTCTGATAACCAAAGACAGAAGACAGAACAGAACATACATATGACGCACAGATGTGTTTAGGGATGAGAAAATATGTCCTAAAATATTAAACTTCAGTATGTTTACAAGGAAGGAGATAAGAGGCAGCCTACTGCTTGGCTCCATGCAACAGATTACCTTGCATCTAATTGGCTTTTGCCTCCACTGAATGCTAGTGACCAGTCCACCCAATGGACACATGTGGCGCATATGCAGAGCCGCATGTATTCATGTGGACACTCTTCATCAGCCATTTGTGTGGACTCTGATGCTCATCGCCTGATAGGGTTGAAAATGAGATAATTTGACTTTAATCTACCGATATAATGGTGTTAAAAAAGAAAAGGAGAAAAAAAGAAAGAAAAGAAGCGAGGGATGAGATTGGCCTAGGGAAGAGTGCCGCTGCTCCTCTCTCACCTGGTTGGAGATTGGGCTTAAATCACGCGGGCAGCCTCAGACAGAGAGGGGAGCATCTCGCCCAAGTTTAATAGGAAGACAGTTAATAACCCTTTTTTATCCGCACGCACTATCAATCACACCTGTCAGCGCCCTGCTGAATCAAAGCAAAACTGTTCTTCACAGATGACTGATTAGAAACGCAAAATCACAAGATCCATCTTCATGGTCACTTTTATTATAGTCATTTTTAAACTGACAGCAACCTGCTCGGTTTCAGAACACTGCGCATGGCAAGAGATTGTCTCTCGCAGCAAGACCGAATGGAAAGATGCTGCAGAATGGGAGAAAAAGTGTGTGTGTGAGTGTGTGTGTGTGTGTGTGTGTGTGTGTGTGTGTGTGAGGGAGAGAGAGAGAGAGAGAGAGAGAGGGAGAGAGGGGGGGTGAAAATAGAGAACCTATTGTCTGAGGGGAGTGGAGTGCATCCTATGCATTTTTTTGCAGATATCCTGAAAATACATATTTGTATTACACACCTCCCTCACACATATATATCCTGTACAAATAATACATATGTATGTGTTCTTTATCACAGAGAGCAGCAAAGGGGGATCACACTTAGACCCACATGAGCTCCAGGCTCTATCACTACTAAAGCACGTCTAAGGTGTTATTACTCTTGACGCAAAAAAAAAATCAACACCAAAAATGAATTGTGAAAGGCATCCTCATCCACCAAGGAAGAGCTGGTGTGATTTTATTTCAGCATTTGTAGAGGGTGTGTACATATTAAATGTCACATTCAAATAATCAAGACACAGCCAGACAGGCTGATTCCTGAATTGAATAGGAATGCTGTGTTATGGGAAAAGAGGAGAGAGGACTCTCTCCGCTGTCTTCGTCAGGCTCCTGGGGCTTAGTGATATGCTAATCGTAATTGACATCAATCTAGAAATCAGTGGAGGTTACATGTGTCTTAGGTTATATTTATATCCACAGGAGGAAACAAAAGAAAGTGGGTCACGCAAAACAAGCAAATGCATTTTTTTTTTATCATAGAGAGACCTGGAGAACAGACAAGCTGCCATATTAAATATGCTGCAAAAACAACTGATTGAGCAGCTTGTCAAAATATTAAGGCTCAGACATGAAAGCTTAAAAAAAATCGCCTTTTGCACAGATTACTCTATTTAACAAATGGTTTCTTTGTTCAACTGCCTTTGACTTATTTACTCATGCCAGGCATCTACATACAGTAGACTCAACAGACAACTGTTCTGTATGTCTTTTCCTTTTTGTTAAAACAAAAACATTACATCTACAGTTCACTTCTGTAGAGTATAGAAGATATATGAAGTCACATACTGTCAAACTGAAACCACAACAATCACAAACCAACCTAGCCCAGGCATGTTCAAAAATATGTATCAGATTAAAATGTATTTAGACACACTGTAAGACAGAAGAGCAAGAAGGCTAACACTGCATTTTGTGCATGTGGTCATGCTTGTGATTGTATGTATGTGTGTGTGTGCGCGTAATGACCCTGTGTGTATGTGTGTGTGAGTGTGTGTGCAATGACCCTGTGCTTTGTTTGAATGTGCCTGCATCTCTCTCTCTCTCTCTCTCTCTCTCTCTCTCTCTCTGTGTGTGTATGTGTGTGTGTGTGTGTGTGTGTGTGTGTGTGTGTGTGTGTGTGTGTGTGTGTGTGTGTGTGTGTGACGTTACTGAAACGTCTGAGGCTGCAGCCTTCTTTCTCTAAACGAATGCACATGATTGCCTGTCAGATCAGGAGAACCTGGATGACCTGGTGGTTTTGATTATCTTGCTGACATTAAAAAAGCAGCTCTCAGAACCCTGGGAAGTTGCTGTAAAATTGAAATCTCCCCCGTGAACGTACACACACGCTTGTGTGTAAGAGCGCATGCGCACGCACACACACACACACAAGACACAAAGACACAAAGACTCAAATACACAGACATGCACGCATGTTCCCACATACACAGATGTACACCCACCCACCCACACCCACACACACACACACACACAGAATCACACAGACCAAATAGCAAGTATCTGTGCATGTGTGTGTGTGTGTGTGCATGCGTGTGTATGTGTGTGTGTGTGTGTGTGTGTGTCTGTGTATGTGTATGTAAGGAAACACAAACGCTGAGTTGAATGTAAACACATATGGTACGAATGTAACCGAGACAAGATACAGAAGACCACATTTTTTGTTTCCCTAAACTCTCCCAGCAGACCTATAGCGTTCTCCATTTCCTGCACACACACACACACAGATAGCATGGCAGCAACATTAGCCCCCACTGCAAGACCAGAGGAAACAAAAACGGATGTGTTTGGCGTACGACTCGTCCAAAGCATTTGAGCGAGCAATCAAACATCACTGCAGTGTGTTTTACGTCGGCCCGAAATGATGACAAGCGCTAACTAGCATGAAATTCCCCAAAGATGAAATGTCCTAGGATCAGTGCGCCGTGTCTCCCCTCCTGCCTTCCACGGGAGGGGAGCACAGGAAAGGCAGATAAATCCAGAAGAACCAAGCCGCAACGCTAGCTGAGGGGCAAACCAAGACAAACAGCACATCAAACCTTAGCCTGCAAAGCCTTCTTTTTATCCCGCCGGCATTAAACCCCAGACTCACACACACACACACACATAGAAAGAGAGTAAGAGAGTGAGAGAGAGAGAAAGAGAGAGAGAGAGAGAGAGAGAGAGTGTGTGTGTGTGTTTGGGGGGGGGTTGTTTGAGAGAAAGAGAGAGAGAGGGTAGTGTGAGAGAGAGCGACACACACATACACACACGCACAGAAACTTCAGACATATAGACCTGGCCTTTAGTATATTTCCTCAACAAGTTAAAACCACAGCCAGCACAGTCAGTGGATTGAAGCACACAAACAGACACAGCAATTCCCCCACCATACACACACACACACACACACACACACACACACACACACGCACACACACCCACCCACACACACCCACACACACACCCACACCCACACACACAAACACACACACACCTGCCTTCCTTTGTGCAGCCTCTGTCTGTGGCAGCTATTCCTGTGCTTGGCTTCTCCCCTCTCCGCTCCTCTCGTCTCCCTTCTCCAGTGGCGGGGCTGTCTCCTCTGGATGCCGGGGCAGGGGGCTGATCTCGGCAAGGAGGGATGCGGGTGGAAAACGCAGGGCTAGCTAGCTCCAGGTAGCACCAGGGTGCCGGGGGTCCGGTTGGGGGAACGACGGGGAGCACGGCGCGGTGCGGAGGGGGGTGGGGGGCTTGGAGGGGGGGTGGGTTGGCAGTCAGGCAAGCAGGCAGGCGTCGCGAAACAGAGTAGAGCAGGCCAGACTGGTTAAGTTTCAGCGAGTCGACGAGTCCCGGGGTTCACGCGGCAAAGCCTCCCCCCTTGGTGCTCTTTAAAAGAGAAAAAAGAGAGAGTGGGGCGAGGGGATGAGGAAGAGGCAAGGAAGCACAGGTCATGTAAAATGCATAAGCTGCATTTAAAAATAATTTAATTCCAGAGCCGAGAGACGCTCATCTCCTGCCACTGAGGAGCCGGCTGAGGAGGGATAGGAGGGAGGGCGTGTGTGTGTGTGTGTGTTTTTTTTTTTTTTCCATGAATGCACCTTTTGTGACAGCCTACATTTCAGCCTCGGAGCACACGAAAATGAAAACTTCTTGTTTATGAGCGCTAAAGCAAATACATAAATAACGTCCGCTGCACAAATAAATCCAGAAAAAATAAACAAAACGGAGGATTCGTCGGAAGAGCCCGAGCTCAGGCAAAGCTCAAAAAAAGTGACCAATAATATCGCGTAACCAAACTATTTCTGCTAACGTTAGTTACGCCACTTTATGTGTCCATAACAGCCAGCGCTGGTGATTTACACTTCGTATGGAAATCACAGCATCCCGGGTTGCTCCATCAAAACAGTCGGTAGAGAGATGGAGCACAACCAGAGGTGAGGCTCTGCCTAAACAGGTGAGGGGGCGTATTTGACACGGGCTGTCTTGGGCATATGCTCCGAGTAGTTTAAGAGGTCAGCATCAGAGGGAGGGGCGCTAGAAGGGCTAATAATGGGTTAATGTAATAAAGCTTCGCCCATAGGCTTTAGCAGAACAGCCCCTCCACCACTTCTTCATCCAGAACATTATAAATTCAGATTCTTTTTTTCCCCCCAAAGCCAGTGTTTCTCATAGCACTGTTATAGACCATAATTATGTTATACTTTTGACCTTTCAGCAAAAAAAGCCTTTAACATCATAATATGATCCATTTTGAAGTAGAAAGGCGGAATGCAAGATGCCTCATTCAGTGCATTACAACTCTGGGTTTGCCAAGTAAAAGCTCTTCTGTTCTTTATTTTCACTTCATGTTCTAAAATAAAAGGGCCTTTGTTGTCTGCCTGATTGAACATAATCAAAAACATGCTGTGCTGCAAAACATTATTTTTGAAAACTCTTTTTCATACTAAAGTTCAAATTAAATACAACACAACAGTGCTGATCTGCATGTTTACATCCAGTGTGCGCACATGCCCACGCACACAAACAATAACACACACATACACACAAACAATAACACACACACACACACACACACGCGCGCACACACGCACACACACGCGCGCGCACACACACACACACACACACACACACACACACACACACACACACACACACACACACACACTCTCACACAAACACTTCAAGTCTTGTGTAAACACACACAAAAACAGCTTTATGTTGAGCAGGAGGAAAACAAAATGGTAAAAAAAAAAAACACAGCAGAAGAATTTAACATGATCATAACACGAGAAACATGCCTGTTGCCTTTAATGACAAGCATATGACACAGCACAATACCTTACATTGTGGGTTATTGACCACAGCCAGAACACGTATCTAGACTGGAGGCGATACCCCCCCCCCCCTCCCCACACCCCCCTTAAACAACTGTGTATAAATTGTGCGTATAAAGTCATTGGAAGCGATTCCTCAGGACAACCTGTGAGGAAGGCTACCTGCTGACTGTGAGAGGCTAATCAATAACAGGAAATGGAAGCGAGCATGAGGCAAGGAGCCTTGCGAGCAGTTAACGCTGATAAAAGCCGCCATGTCAATATTTGGGAATAACACGGGAGCGGGATAATAGACAAAGGAGGAGTGTGTATGCCGCCGTGTGTTCAAACAGGGCGCCCAAATGAGTGCACCAGAGAGCCCAGCTGCTGCTCCGAGCGAGAGCCCGGCGTTATTTACAGCAGGTAATGCCAAACTATAGTAAAATCAATGGGCTCGGCCTGCCGGGGAGAGTGACAGCACTTCAGCGGCTCTGAGGCGGAATGGTGGGGAGGTGAGCGTTCCGCGCTCCACGTTCAAGCATTCCGCATCCCTCTTCCTGCTCTCTGCTCCAGAGCTGCGTGAGGAGGGGAATGCCTCTTCCTCAGGCTTCCATGAAGTGATTGGGGAAGGGGTGTGTGTGTGTGTGTGTGTGTGTGTGTGGGGGGGGGGGGGGTCAACAAGGATTCTTGAGGGGAAATTGGGTTTGGGGGGGTGGGTATGTTCTTTTTTTAAGCACCAACCAATATCAATTCAGTCTGTTCAAGAGGATTTTACAACAAAAGCAAGACCATATGTACTACATAGAGTTTGTTATTTTGTTTCAAATGAATGGTGTGGTATGGAGTTTTTTTGATTGGCATTATCTGTTTTGCTGATTAAATCACTTCAGCAGCACACACACACACTTCCTGTATAATATATTCTTTCATTCCTAGATTACATTGTTTAGAAAGAACAGCATAACGCCATTTTTGAAAGAATCGCTCAATGCTACTGCAATTTAAGGGATATAATCCAGAGTAATCTTTCTGGTGTTGCCAGACACTCAGACCAAATGGCAACAAGTCAGTACGACAATAGGAGAGTATCAGCCGCCATGCATTTTAAGAGCATTTTAAGATGCTATTTAAGACTTGCTATGGAAAATCATGTGAATCAAAATTTAAGTTTATCGTAAGTCGCTCCTGAACACTGCAGTGGGAATTTGAACTTTGTCACATGCTATGCCAAGACGGCAATATTTATTTTTGTTATAATAGACCCATGCTGTATAAATAGTTTAAAACGGACATTTGTTAGTAGCTAGTTTTGCACTAGCAAGTACTGTACGCGGATGTAAGGGTAGATCAAAATATATATAAATTAGCAGTGTGCTGAAGTTAGCATGACCAAAGCATGGATTAAGGGTGACTTCCACTTGTGGTGAGCGAGCGAGCGAGCGAGAAGCCTCGAACTGTACGCAGTAAAAGTGTGAGTGCGGCCCACGGTTCCCAGCGTGTCCTGCTCTGGCTGTTAAACAGCTGTAACGTCTGGGAGCATGGCGTCGTAAAGTCAAGCCCAGAGCCGCTGGGATGGCGGTGCCACGGCGAGGGCTCCAGGCTTCCCTGCTGCGTGGCTCATGGCTGATCCTCCCTCCTGCCCGAGAGGGACCCCGCCGCCTGCTTTTCCCATCCCGTCTCGTCCGCCCCGCCGAAAAATGAGAACAAGAGCCGCCGCCGGGCCCTTTAATATGCGCGGCGGTGAATTCCTGCTACGCACGGTGCTGCCACGGCCCCATGGCTGCGGCCGCCCCCGTGCCACGCTGGCCAGCGGGAGCATTGGCATGGCCTCAGCCGGCTCTTCATCCTCTTGCTTTTATGAGCTGGATGGGGGTGGGGGGGGTTGTAGAGGAAAATCTTACCCCAGAAATTAAATAGGGCTAAGTGCTCACAGTATGAGGTTCCGCCTCACAACATGTTCTAAGGCACACACAAGAACATTACATCTACTATGCATGGAGACATGCAGACACTATTAGCCTGCACGGGCACACATAGAGCAACCCATTACATCACGTAGGCCTTAGAAGACATCATGTGTACAGTATTGTACATGCATAATTACCAGTGCATGACTGTATTTTCATACTCTATACTCAATATACAGTACCTCCATCCTCTACCATAGGTTTACGCAACTATCAACAAAACATGACAAATTTGTGTTATGTTCAGTTGTACATAACTGTAGGCTATAGTTTAATTGCAACAAGAGCAATCCAATGTGTGACCCAGTATATAGCTTGCACAAATCAGCCTGTTTATTCAGGACACAGGAGAACACAGTGTGGCCTCTCATTCTGTCAGCACATACTGTAAGCTCTCTGTGAATCAACCCTATGGCCTTGACATGCTGACTGCACATTTGACCAGTTCAGAAACCTACAGTATGGCCCTGATTGGATCAGAATAAGACATGGGTTGTGTGTTGGTTGTGTGGGTGCTGTCTTACAGATCTATTCTGTAGACATTCTGCGATGCACACGGTTTACAGTGGGTTACTGTAAATATTTTACTAGCTACAAAATGGACTGCACAGGACGGTTTGTGTCACGCTCAGGGAAATGTGCGTGGGGATTGTGTGGAAGCAGTTTTTTTATTGCAGAATGTTACTGTACTGTACACAGTCAAGAGTGTATCTGCAGATATAGAGACACAATGGTCATTCTGAGGTGCATGTACTCTCTGCGTGTGTGTGTGTGTGTTTGTGTGAGGGTTAAAGAGAGTGTGTGCCCGAGGTTTAACTGTCATACTGTGACGGATTAGACATGTGGCTGCAATTGCAGGCTGTTGTTAGGGCCGTGTGCCCACATCGCTGTTGTCATGTTGTCTATTTGCATGACCGGCCACTCGTCAGGGACCACAAGAGGTGGGGGTGGCATGAGGCCCCGGTCATCCCAGAAACGGACAGGCCGTCCGACGTGACGAGCTCTGACATGAGGCAAGGCGAGACGAGGCAACTGTACCTCGCTGACCAGGTGGGGAGAGGAGGACAAGACATCATCGCAGAGGTCAGTCTGACATATGGTCACGTGAGAAACACACTTCACTAAGCACACCGAAGACTAACAAGACAGGCATTCAAATATGTCTAAAGACATGTTTTCGGGACGTTTCATGAAGATGAGGTGAAGCTAGGCATTTTGAACTTCTCTATACAGCTTTAAAAAGCACATTTAGACACACACACCAGTTCAATCGCTCATATTTATATTTCTCTCTCTCTCTCTCTCTCTCTCTCTATATATATATATATATATATACATATACACTCAAATAAATAAATATCAAATCCAATACTAAAGTATTAACACCCTTATAGGGGAGTGTGTAAAATGAGTAGAATGCGTCTGTCATGTGAATTTAGGAACCATCTCTCAGATGATGCACGTTCGGCTCCATTCTCCTCTCCCTTCCCCTGCTTTAACACCCACAGGAGAACACTTCAATTGGATTGCAATGGCCGGTTAGGGCCCCTTTGATTCCTCTCGCTTTTAAAGAAGAAGAGGGAAATTTCTATAGTTCCTGTCCTGTCATGGTATTTCCCACCTATGGAATGGATGGCACCTCTAGCCGCCTTCATTACACATTCATGGCTATTCTTAAAATGCATGGGTTAGGGGCATTTATTTATTTTTCTGACTGAACACTTTTCAAGAAGTTCATAACTGCTCACGATGCGCACCCCTGCGCCATGCTCAAAGTCTTTTAAGGCTAGAAGCCTTTTAGGTAGCCATTGATCCACACTTTTTATAGGCTTACAGATTTGGCTGCTTTAATAAAACATTAATAGGCTGTTGGGGGGCATTGAGCGTCCATGCAGAATTTTGTTGTTTTTGTGGCAGAACAAAGAACCACTGATTTTATCTCCTCCTAGTAACAAATTAACAATTTGCAGCACTTTTTCTTTTCAAAAACTCTGTCAGGAGATTTTCGGGACTGGGACTTTGAAGTGTACTGGTAGAAGCAGAGACATTGTTTGTGCTCGTGCCTTTACAGTAAGCCCGCGTTCAAAGCTTCATTATAAGCCTGTAAAATGCGTTGGTGTACACAACACCTTCAAGGTTAAATGGATAACTCAGAGACCGTGCACTAACAGGCCAACGCTAAACGCAACCACATGGGGATCCACATGGGTAATTGATAAACAGACTGCTTTTGTGTTCGTCCGCATACAAAAAAAGGCAGACTGTGCTTTCACACGATGAATGCAAAGCAATTAACTGATCTAAGGAGGAATTTCACAGAAGACAAAATGCTCATATTTTGTGTTTGTTCAAAGGGGTGAAACTCCCTTTATGGGACAAGACAAGGACAAAACAAATTGGGTATAAAGAATAGAGTAGAGAAGACGGGAATGGAGTCAATCTGCACAAGTAGAATTTTTTTTTATAATTATGTGTCCAACTAGAACAGCTGTGAAGACTGCAGTAAAGTTAAGAGGCTATGAAATGGATAGACCTCTGCACAGTTCCCCCGAGCTCGGTTTAAGGTTGTGAAACATCCGTATGCTCATTTTTTATGATTGCTATGTCGGGGAAAACTTTTCCTGAGATACTCTCGAAAGACAAACAACAAGTCAGGGAAGAAAAAGAGAGACACAGACAGAGAGAGAGCGAGAGAGAGAGAGAGGGTGAGAGAGAGAGACAGAGAGAGAGTGAGTGAGTGAGAGAGGGGGAAAGTGTGAGAGGGAGAGAGAATGGGAAAAGTGAAAAAAAAGCCCACAACATCAATTGTCCATCTTGAGAATGACATGCTTTGTAGCACCACTGTCATATCTCATCCAGCCGAATGAGCAGCGCGGCTGTGGGCATGACTGGCTCCTTGACGTCCCAAGGGGGAAGGCGCCGTCTTTGGCATCTCTCAGGAGCTGAGCCGGTCTGCTCCGACTTTATGAATTAGTTACTACCTTTGTCCTTTCCTCCGCCTTGCATCTCCGATGAAACTAACACCTGCTAAGATGAAGGTGGAGGCCTTCGAGAGAGGAGCCATCAAATTTGAACGGATTGGCCCCTGTGTACACAGACTAAGCTGAACGGGCTCGCAGATAAAGGTAGAGAAAGAACGAGAGAAAGAAAAAAAACTGTTATTGAGAGAAAAAAAAAGTTTTTTTTTTTTGCTTGCATTCGCAAATGAAAGGCAGCTGCATTCTCACTTTACCCTCCTCCTGTTGCAATGGGGTTTGGGGGGGGGGGGGGGTAAAGGACTTGGAGGGGGGGTTGGGGGGTTTCGATCTCTTTTGTGACCATTTGCTAAGCCTAAAACACTGAGGAGGGAAACAGCAGTTTTTACTGTGTACGCCTGAATGTTAAACTTATATTTAATGTATGACATTTCACACAAATCACCCGGCCAAAGACATGACCCAGGGGTATTTTGCAGATTGCTTTTTCAGTACCCCTGCAACTGTGGAATTATTCTTCCTGAAGAAACCCTTTGAGCTGGGCGAGGTGATCACCCTAGACGGCCACGGCCATCCCGATCTGGAACAGCTCGGAGAAAGTGATATCATGATCGCAGAGCCATGCTAAATTGAAAACATCTTGCCGGCTGGAGGCTGTATAAAATAACCATACATTATATGTATAGTGGAACAGCCCGATTGGGTAGCACTACAATTATACTGTTGTGCTATCTCAAAAAGGCCTACTTTTTCTCTCAGCTCCCCTTCATCTTTATGCAAACACTTTGTGGCAAGGTAAAATGTTACGGCTTGTGCAGCGTATTTTGCATGAATTTATTGCATTTTACTATTTATGATAAGACATACCAAAGACCTATTTCATAGTGAGATATCCAATCATGTGTTTAGATATGGCAAAGCAAGACAGCTGCTGGCAGGGAATTGACAAGCAAAAGAAATTGCTGATTTCTGTATGTTTTCCCATTACCGTGAACTCACATTTACCACAGGATGTTTGGAGTAGCAGCAATTAGAACGATCACCAACTATTTTTTGTTTATTTGTTTTATATATCATATATTATATATTTCTATAGCATAACATACATGTAATCCTATGGAGTATACACCCTGTACCTCTTGCACTGAGAGGAGGCAGGCTCACTGAAATTACTGCCGAAACAATGAATTCACAGAGATATTCGTTCCATCTGTGGGATATTCATCTGGTGGGGAGACATTTTTTCAAATTTGGACCAGACGGGTCTTGCCACTGCCATGGCTGGTATTCTCCTCTTTCAAGGTTAGTCTGTCACTGACACTCCAGCCTTTAAGTAGACAGTCTAGTCTGTTTACAGCTCCTCATCGCTCTTCCTCATCCACTCCCGACAAAGTGTGCATAATTAGCAGTTCCTCCGCTCCCTCATGAAGAACATTTTCTGAGTGAACACTGTTTCAATTGAATAAGGGGGAAAGATGAAAGTATACTGTGTATTAGCTGTGCACACTCCCCTTACAACTGTTGTCAACAGAATAATTAACGTTTTCCCCTTAGGCCTGGGTAAAAAAACCTGTTTCTAATTGGAACCCAGCAGGGACACACCATTAATTAAAAAACATGAGGTTTCTGGAACAATAAGGGGAAAAAACACAGGAATGATCTGTTTGCATTGCTGCGGTATCTGTTTACTTTAACCCTCTGCTCTGCTGCTTCACCGCTGCTTCTGCATTGCTCTTTATATTCACTGTCACAACAAGAAATCTACAACCATTTATTTTTCTCCCCCTTCATAATTTTTTGAAAGTTAAGCTTGTGTATAATGGACTGAAGTGTGACAAAAGGGATCATATCAAATTGGGGGCAGACGCCCTTTCGCCAATTTGTGAGACAGACCTTTGGGGTTCTAAGATGGCCAATTACCCATCGCTCTGACAGCATCTTTCTGGAGCTATTAAAAGCAGGCATTGCCGGCCCCGTGTTGGCCGATGCGGCTCTGCGGCCTCATTCACATGGAGAGAGAGCCGCTGCTGGACCGGGCCTCACCCCGCCTGCTTTGACCCACGGGCCTTCCAGCCCACCCTCCCAGCGTCCTCAGGGAGTACCTCCCTCCCACACACACACACACACACACACACACACACACACACACACACACACACACACACACACACACACCTGACCCCGAGGAAGGAGTGGGGAGGCTCCTCAGTCAGTGCTGCCAGGCCACCCTTTGTTTTTCCTCCTGCCGGAGTCACTTAAGCCACTTGCTGCGGCGGCCAAGTTCAAGGATATCCTAAATTGGGTGACTTCAGGTCAACTCCGCAGCCCTTACGGTCCTCCGCTGCCAGCTGACGTACTGAGACCCTGTTCTGGCTTTCGCCAATAGAGACTGGGAAGGCGTTTGAGATGGGGAGGGGACCTCAAATGCATGTGTCCTCATAAGAATAAATATATTACATTTGGCTACGGTGGTTCTGCCTTGTTGCAAATTTCCGCTGCCTAAATGAAAAAAAAATATCCTGCTTTTTCTTCATCTTGCTGACAGTGGATAAAATGCATTACGTCTCTACTGGTCTCTGTGTTGATGTATCGTGACATCATATGTCAACCTGGGTGCGTGCTGGGGACAGAGATTGGATAGTTGTGACACACAACCTGAATCTGTCGGCATCGGAATGGGAAAGGAAAACACTTCCCTCCCCAAGCAAAAACATTCAATTAATTCGCATTGTGCCAAATGCGTTCAGGACGCGGAGCTATCGCTCGGAATCTGAGGCAGGTGAAGTCACACAAATATCCACACGTCAAACAAATTCCTCCACCATTTTTGATTATTCCTTCCCATTTCCACCACTAAATTAAAGTCAGTAAACAAGCAAAAAGCGTTATCTATGGTTGTATCTTTACTGCTTTCCCCTCATCCGAGTTCTGAATAATTACAACCCGGATCTATGCTTTTCTGTATCTGACACAAGGACCTCGACTCTGTGAAATGAAAAATAATCATTTGGAATGTTAATGAGCTGAACTATTTATTGCAATACTTTTTCCCCATGCAGCATTAAATTAAAATCATATGAAAATTAATTCCAAAGTTCATATTGGTGGCTGTGATAATTTCTTCTAAATAGGGTTTGCTAATTTCATCCGTTATCTGCATAAAATCAAATACACACGTTTGATCTCAGACTCGTGCTAATGAATGAGCGCATTTTTAATTACAAACACTAAATTAACTTCCGATAAACACTCGGGAGTCAGCGGAAAGTCTGTTCACTTTCACAGGTTTTTCCCCCAACTCTTAATTTGTTTTCGATAAAATAAAAAAAAAAAACATGAGATTAACCCCAAATGTCCTTGATGTTCGTGACAGCCAAGCAAGGATAAACTCATGCCTGTAAGCCTATAATATCACGCAAACAGCATCCTGGTATAAGACAACATTCTTTTCCCTCCTTTTTCATTAAATATCACTTTGGACTCTTTTAAATGGGGCCCGGTGTTACGCTATCTTTATCACAAAGGCCCAGCAGGGAGTCACACCATACCATTATGTAAAACTATGGATTATGTTAAAACTTTATGAATACTGCTGTATGCAGACGCGTGTGTGTTAGTGTCCGTCTGTCGCTGCATACGTCCATCTATCTCCCCATCTATGTGTCTATCAGCGGGCTGAGGAGAGAGTATGTTGGGAGGGGGGAAATAAATCCCCCCCACCCCACCACAGTTAAATAATGCACATACATTTCCATACATTGAGAGGGGGAACTTAAAGGGGCTTAAACCCATTTTCTCCAACACACCCCAAACACCAGCAGGGGAAAAAGATGAATGTGTCTGTCCATTTTTTCAGCTGGTGCTGAAAATCTCCCCATCGCTATATTTATCTTCATAAAAAGGGGTGCCACGGACTCCACTGGCTACTATATCACACCTCAGTTGCACATGTTTAATCCGCACAATGCATTACCATAAGCCTGCAATGAACACTGCAATGGCTTGGCAACCCAACAACATTGTCTTCTGTGGAGGATAGGGGAACGATCTTGCTTATGCATTTCTTTTCCCTTCGAATCACACAAGTGCCATAAACTACTCTGTTAATTTTTATGCTACGACTACGCATTCGGCTGAGTTATTTACAGCTTTCCGTTTGGTCTCATTCTTAAAGGCAGCAGCAGTGATTTCCCAGAAATGTTCTTTCCACCTAAATGTGGCTTTTACTGTAAAGATGAAAAAAATTGTGTCTTTCATTCTGGAAAGGAATGAGAGAGAGAGAGAGAGAGAGAGAGAGAGAGAGAGAGAGAGAGAGAGAGAGAGAGAGAGAGAGAGAGAGACAGAGAGAGAGAGAGAAGAGAGAAGAGAAGAGAGCCACCAGAGATATTAATAGACAAGGCAAAGTTTTACTTACCAAAAAAGTATTTGGCTTTAAAAAAAGTTCCATTTTGTTCTCCCTAGGCCTCAAACAGGGAGCCCTGGGGACCTGTGCACATTTTCTGAGATGAAATATTCGTACCTACGCTGTCTGAACAGCCAAAGAGGAGCGAGTGAGGAGCTCAGTCTCATTAGAATTTCAGGGAAAGCTTTTGGATTTTTTTTGGTGGTGGTGGTGTGTGTGTGTGTGTGTGTGGGGGGGGGGGGGGTGCACAGATACCCTGCATCCACATGAACACCCACACACACACAAACGCACATACACACAGAGGTACCCCCTCCCACTCATACACATATGCATGCACACGTAGACACACATGCACATACACACAGGCGGCAGACACATACACACACCTCTCTAAAAAAGAGAAAAGTGCCTCCTCTCTTGCCTTTGAGTGTGTGCTCTATTGAGACAGAGGGTGGGTGAGAGAGAATGAGAGAGAGAGAGAGTGACGGAGTGAGAAGTCAGCCTGCCAGCTTAAAAACGGAGATGATAAATAAAAAAAAAACAGCATATCTGCATGACACACACACACACGCACACACACACTAATGCCAATATCTCTGCTCCCCCCCACCTCAATACATAACATACATATATACACACAAACACACACACAGCAGGTTTGATTCAGCTATAGACTCACTGAGGTGTGGGAACATCTCAGAGCGTGTGTGTCCACACTTGTATTTTTAACCCAGTGAAGCGCTGTGGTGTCTGCTTGCGTGATTATGAGGAATAAAGGGTCCAGTGGGAGCCGAAGCGGCCCGTCTTCACGTCATGCTGCAAGTGGACCAAACCAGGGAGAGGCCAGTTGTCGGACAGAAAATGGACGGGGCAGTAACAATAACACCACTGAAGACTTAGACCAGACTATTCTCTTTCTCTTGTTCTCTCGATCCTCTTTCTTCTCTCTCTCCTTCTCTTCTTCCTTCCTCTCATCAGCTTGCTTATGATGAAAAGAGAAAGAAAAAGAAGAGAATGGTTGACCATCGTCTTATTTTTCTCTCTCTTTTCACGTATTCTTCTACCTTTCTCAAACTATCTGTCTCTCTCTGTCACCCAGTCTCTCATTCTCTCTTTCTCCCCGTCTATCTCTCATTTTTGTCTTCCCCCTCTCGTGCTTTCTCACTCTTCTTTTCTTTCTCATTCTTTCTCTCACTCTGTCTCTGTCCATTTTATCTCATTTCCCACAGTTCACGGGGCAGATGTGTTGTCAGACAGTGGACTGCGAGCGATGATGAATTAGCACCACTAGCCTTGTGATCCACACCCCAACACCACCGATCTGCATCTGTGGAGTGCCGACAGACAGATGCATTTCAGATGAGTCCAAAGAAAACAGTCCCGACTCAAACATGGGCAGTGGCTGCACTCTGTGGATGGGGGGGGGAGGCAAATACTGTGGGCAAGAGGAAGAGTGAAAGGGAGAGAGAGGAGGAGAAAAAAAACACATTAAAAAGAGAGAGAGAGAGAGGAGAGAGAAAAAATAATGTGGGGAGAAAAGGAGAAACGAAAAGGAGAGGGAGATGACAGAAAAGTGAAAGGGAGGAGAGAAACAGAAAGAGAGGACAGGAGAGAGAAAAAGAGTTAAGAGAGAGGGAGAAGAGAAACAGCGGAGGAGGAAGAGAGAGAGAGAGAGAGAGAGAAAGAGAGAGAGAGAAATAGGGGGTTCCTTTGGGGGTGACTTTTATGGTTGTGTGTATGGATGGCACTGTACCCTTTCATTAGAAGCGCAGTGAGATCTTATTACCTGGAGCTGTTTGCAGACATGTGTTTCTCATGAAGAGGCCGAGCGAGGCAAATTAATTCTCTGAAGTTCCATAGCCAGCACTAGCCTTCCCTTTGAAAGTGGGCATACTGCGTTCTACAATCAATACGTCAAGCTATCACAAGCATATGCAACAAACTTTGTGTGATTTCACATGCAAAAAAAGATGAGGGAGAAAAAACACAACAAACACAAACCAGCCTTTTGTAAATTCGGGGTACATTATTATTACTAATGGCTAAATGAAAGACATGTTGGTTCCAGAGCAGGCTATAATGCCTGGTGATTTAATCTGCGAACACAAACATTGACTTTGATCAAAGCCATTGAACACATTGAAAATATCGGGGCCTGTGAGCAAAATGCATGTAATTGAACTGCATTAGCTAGTTTTACACACAGCAAAACAAAATAGTCTCTACAATAACAACAACATACATGCAATTACACTGAATCCAAATAAAAAGTACACACAATACCATCCTGTTCTACAAACAATTATTAGAAAACTTAAACGCTCTCAGATGGACTTGAGGTAATCGGTGGAGTATTTTGTTGAAAAAGTGACACCCAATTTACTGAGATGTCAGAGGGGGCGTTGGGGGGTGTCCCCTGTCCTTCTGTCCCCTTGTGTTTGGACGGTCGTGTCACCGCAGTGATTCGCATGTGACCAACCCCTAATGCAACATGGCAGCCTGGACACCACTGGCGCGCATTCCTTGCAAAGTGCTTTGATTTTCAAATGCGCTGCCTCGTTACATGACATTTATATGGCGCATATGAAAAATGACATATGTTCGGGAGACGTGCGTGGAGCTGGAGAACCATGACAACAAAGGCGGAGAACGCTGTGAGGAGCCAGGAGGTGGCTGGAGAACATCCACACGCCTGCCGCTTTGAGGGGGATCACAGCCAATCCCAACACTGATAAGACCAAAGGGGGCTAGATTAAAAATGAATCAGACAGCCAGTAATTCAGCTACAAATGTGTGTGTGTGTGTGTGTGTGTGTGTGTGTGTGTGTATGTATGTGTGTGTGTGTGTGTGTGTGTGTGTGGACCTTCCAGCAAGGCTTTATTGGGCTGCTTTGGATTCACTAATTCCCCAACCTGTTACTTACATTTAACAGAAGAACCTCAGAGTGCAATAATCTATAAGATCAAGCTAAGTGATGCATCTGTGGGGGTAACCTGAGCACAAAGATCGAATTGCAGCAATTAAGAAGTCCAAATGCTTCGCTAATTGCGTTCTAGCTCATCAGAGGCAGGGTCCAGACACGGGGCTATAAAAGAGTAGGCGCGGAGGAGGAATCCCGCGCGGGCAGAGGGATCAAGTGTTGCGGTGAAGCCGGCATCTCTCACTACACACAGTTACACTTACACGCCAATGTTCGAGGCTAAACGACTGAGCTTCAATACTGGAGGGGGGGGGGGGGGGGGGGTTCAAATAATAAAAAACTGATTTTTGGCACAGGATTCAAAATATTCTCTATTCATTCGCTGTTCGTAGGACTTTTGACATCTCTACATTTTTCCATCCCTTATTTAAGGGGCTATTATGAGAATTTATTGATTTACAGAGCTTTTGAAGAAAATAAGCTAACTTCCTCACGAACAGATGGGCTAACATCATGAGAAAGGAATGTAGTACTGTACCATCGTGCTTACACCGGTGTGAAAAAACCTGATGTTTTACATCCTACTTTTTTTCTTCTTCTCCTCCATCTGTATTCTACATCTCAGCAGTAACTCTTCACAATGTCCCTCCTCAAAGTCTTTCCCTGGCACTTCACTTAATAAACCACTACAAATCCCACACCAAAACCTCGACAACAAAGAGACTACCTTGTGTGTGTCTGTGAGTGAGAGAGAGTGTGTGTGTGAGTAAGTATGTGTGCTGCCTTAACTTTCTCATGCTTTACCCGGCGATTTTCTTTTGTGTGACCACCATGGAAAGTCCATTCATAGGAGGAAAGTAGAGGAGAGACATTCAGCGTGATGAGATTTGAAAAGTGTGTTAAAGAAAGAAAAAAAAACTTAAGCATTAACACTAGCACTAACACTACAAAAGTGTCTGCTTTTTTTACTTTTATGGTTAAGATTTCAGGCCGTGCACAGAACAGAAATTGTGCTTTAAACATAATGACACCACTCCAGTGCTAATATTCAATAATTTCAGAGGGAAAAGTCATCTCCCGACTGATGTGCCATCACTTTGATTTTGTTAGCTTTTTTTAAAAAAAGAGGCTGCCTGTATTTTAATTCAACTTGTGTATGCACTACCAATTTCTAACCCCAAAAATAGTAAAAAAAAAAAAATCATTTCGAGACCTTTAAATAGATATAATAAATAATAATAAATTACATGGATCTGAGTACTTGATGTGTTATCATTTCCAAAAATGTAAAATAAAACGAACTGGCACTTGCATTGTAAATGCTCTCTCTTCATTGGGGCAGGATCAAACGCGAGTAGCAATCGGCCTCTTCACATGCTCCATCTGTATCCCCACATGGCACCTCACTTCCACCTCTCTCCCCTCTTCTCTTCTTTTTCATTTTCACTTCTGACTCTCTCTCTCTCTCTCCTTTTCTTTTTTCTTGGTTGGTATGCTGAAACACTGTGCTGCCTACTTTATCTCCTCTGTTCCTCATCCTTCTGACTTCGGTGACAGGGCATTTTCAGCATCACACACACACACACACACACACACACACACACACACACACACACACACACACACACACACACACACACACACACACACACACACACACATGTGCGCACACAAATAAATAAATAAAACGTCTCTCTCACACACACACACACACACACACAGGATCCACTTGAAAAAGCAGGATTATTGTGACAGGTCTCTGGAGTGAGCCAGCATCTGGCAGTCAGCGCATGACGTTCCTGTGTGCACTACCCCAACACTGGACCCACAGCCCCGGACGCCCCACCAACCAACTTCATTAAAACAATTATGCCCCCGCAATCCCACCATGTGACCCAGACGTCGAGCGCACAGCACAGGGCAGCAGTGGGGGCCACATGCTACGCACACGGCTACACTTTTCAGGGGCTGCAATTAATGTAATTTCGTTAATTTCTCTCCAAATAAGAACCAGTGGATGGGGGGGGGGGGGTAGGGTATTTAACGTCAAAATGGAACGAGCCTAATCTTGTAATTGAGTTTGAGCAGTTTGGTTTGACCAGTCTGGTCGCTTGGACAGAGTTCTGCCTGTGCCACAGTTGGTATTTCGAAATAATAACCTCCAGGTGGTTTCATGAGCTGCTGTGATCAAAGTCAGTGGGGATATCTAATAAATGCACTGCAGTCTGGTTAAGGCCATCTGTAATTACTGACTGGGTTTCAGTGACTGCAAATTAAATTACCATTTAAAAGAAAGACTCCGACCAGGAGTGGGCAAGATAAGGTTTCAGGTATTGATTTTTAAACTGATACGATAATGCACTTTGTGCTTTTATAATTTTGAACAAAACGTCCATTTGCAAAGTCATAATAATGCAATAAGTAGCCCCTATCATTAAGGTGTCAAAAACAACATTTGTCTTCTCTAATTCTATATGGACAAAACACTCAAGGCAGAAACATTTCTCCAACACTGATAAATACAGCTAAAGTGCTGAAAAATCGTCAGTAAACTAGTCAATTTTGGATGGCTCTAATATATTTTCAGAAATGAATAAAAAGAATCTCACAAAAAATAATCACACGCTTTCAACATTATCTGTGAAATGGTGCTTAACATTTCTTACATTCTTTCCTGACAAAAACCAAATAGTGTTAGATTTCTTCAGTGCCTAAGTTGTGTAAATGTCACCCTTGTACAGCAAAAATAAATATTAAGCAAAGAAATGGTGTGAGCTAAATAATTGGAAAAAAGTGTCTTCAGACTTCTCCTTCTGTCTCTTCAAAATACAGAATTGCCTCTCTCTCTCTTTCTCTCTCTCTCTCTCTCTCTGTGTTTCTGTCTCTCATTCTGTATCTCTCTCCCTTTTCTCTTCGTCTACCACAAACCACAGGCTGTTGAAGGCAGCTTAGAGATCCCTTACATCTGGAGGAGCCATAATTCATGGGATTTCTCCTGACAGCTGTGACAGGCGCAGAGGCAGCCAGAAACAACTGTCTCCTATGTTGTGCTATTTGCAAAGAGTGGAGAGAGGAGGAGCCGGCACAGGCCTACATCCTCCTCCAGCAGCAGATGCAGAGCAGAGGAAGCTCTTTCATTCCCTGCCAGTTGCCTACACTGGTGCAGCCACCCCAACCCCGCCACCCCCCTTAAATATTATATAGACAGTAGCGATCACTTCCAAACAGAAATTCCTGGCCTTCTGCTAAGCTGCGGAGCACACGAGGGTCCATTGTCTCAGCAGAGGGGTCACAGTGCAGCCGGAGCCCCCTGAAGCCCCCCAGTTATTCATGTGAGGATTTCTCACATGTTAAGGGGCGAGATTTACGGCGGCGGCTGCAGCCTCCGAAAAGCCTGCGAACGAATACGATACCATCTTCTGAGAGGGGATTGTTTTTATTTGTGAAATTTATACAGGGATCAGCCACGGTGACTTTTACAGAGTGGAAAGAGAGGAACGGGGAGCGGCAGACAGAGACGAGGGGTGGTGAGAAGGGAACAGGGAAGGAGAGGCAAAAGGGGGCAAATTACCGGGGCAAAACGGTCGGACCTGACTGCCTCGCACGTTCACGGTTACGATGTCGGTAGTATGAGGAGTGGAGACAAACAAACAAAGAAACAAACACACACACAAACACACAAACAAACAAGCAAACGAGGGCCGCATACCTTAATGGCTTGGTTCTGTGTATCTGGCCTCCAGTGGAGAGGGGAGAAGGCGGAGTGGACACAACCCGCCCCGGGACAAGTAGCCAACTCATGTGGAATCAATGGGCCAAGAATTTGCATGTGGACCACATTTGGCTGATGGATTTTTGAAGGGTGCAGGTGAAGTTTGAGGGGGTTATGAACATGTGTGTGTGTTTGAGAAAGAGAGAGAGGGAGAATTGGAGAGAGAGAGAGAGAGAGAGAGAGAGAAAGAGAAAGAGAGAGAGAAGACTTCTCTGATGGATGATCTTTGGGGAGCTCGAAGAGGTAGTGTTTCCCCTCACCATCTTCCCTTTCACACACACACACATACACACATACACACACACAGAAACACACAGACACACAGACACACACACACACACACACACACACACACACACACACACACACACACACACACACACACACACACACACACACACACACACACACACACACACACACACACACACACACACACACACACACACACACACACACACACACACATACACACACACACAGTCTTCTGTCCCCCTCCCTCGGCTGTGGGCAGGAGTGTGACCCCCGGGCCATGAAGGTTTAAAGAGAATCCTGAGCGTCTGTTCCAAGGAGGACACAGCACATTGACCATGGCATCAGTAACGAAATGACTTCACCAGAGAGAGAGAGAGAGAGAGAGAGAGAAAGAGAGAGAGAGAGAGACTGTAGGCCAAAGAGTTGCCTTGTTCACTGTACATGGATGACGGAAGGGAGAGAAATAGAAGGTGGGTGAAAAATGAAAGAATGAGAGAGACAGAAAGAGGTGGATGAAAGTGTGAGATTTTTTTATCGGGGAAATTCAAATTTAGTCATGAACTCATACCTACGGTGAATGTGTGTGTGTGTGTGAGAGAGAGAAAGATAGAAAGCCCTCGCCATGGTTTTCCATTTTACTATTTTACTTACAATTTCTTTGACTTATTTCAATTAGCAGGCATGCAGTGTGGACATCGATCTTGGTATTGGACTCAGTGTGTTTGTCTATCACATGGCAACTCTCTCTCTTAGTGCTGTCACACAACACACACACACACACACACACACACACACACACGTTAGCTGACATTCCAAAATAACAACAACTTCATTAAATTAAGAAAAAATATCTACAATTTTCAGTAGTTATTTTAGAATGTCCATAACCATCCAGGCATAATTTATACAGATAGAATATAATCACAAAAGTGATGAATAGGAAATAACCATTACATCCAAGACATATTCAACTCCCCTCTGACTGTCATATACTTTTAATAATAAAAATGATTGCAATAACATTTATGATTATATGTCAATATAGTAGTGAATGACGGACATCAGAGAGCTGAGATTTTACAATTATTTGCAGTATCTATAAATTACCATAAACATAAAAACATTGAACATACACACACACACACACAGAGGTGGCAACTCGTACAGACATCTAATTATGATTCACTTTTAAATAATAGAATAATGAATAATACATGCTTTCAACCTACGCTCATAGCAACACTACTGCTTTTAATGTCTCAAAATGTTTTATTAAAAAAAGGAGGATCTGAACCATCATGATGCAAACTCTCTATCCATTCGTTAGACCTGTTGCTACATTCTTAAATTGACGAATGGAAAATGCAAGCACCCTATCAGCGTCTACATATGATGCAATTTCTTTCTCTGTGTTATAAAGTTGTGCACATTGGTAATGGTTATGACGAGTGGATACCAGAGATAAAAATGTTCTTGCTGACTACAAACAGCATAGATTACAGTCATTTCTTCAAAGCCTGAGTCTGTGTTTGCTTTCACGTGTATCCGTGCGCTCTGTTCTTTACTTGTCAAAAATATCAACCTTTTGTTTCTGAAAGTATGCCTCATAAAGTGTGACTGCAGCCCTGTCTCCGTAGCCTGTGTGATGTGGGATCCGGCTTGATGTACTTGCAGGAGAAGCAAAAGGAATTTAAGAAGCAGATCTTTCTGAAGATCAAGTCTGGCACAAACTAATGAGAATGACAGCCAAGAACAAACACGTCTTCCTGAAATGTTGCCTATTGACTTACGCTGCAAAATACAAAGGACGCAACAAGAGCAAAACCAACAGGCCTTTAAAAAGATATGACAGTTATAAACAGAGGTGTATTGTTTTGTGTCTCAACATGACATTACCTTTTGCAAGAGCATAAACTTCTCTCCGCTTTTTTAAAAAGACAGAGCACAACAGAGTGTCTCTCTGATCACTACAAAGATCCTTGAGGCGCACGCGGCTACGTTTGTCCCCCCAAAAAACACAAATTCCGTGCAGTGCGCCGCGCATGCAAATGGGACGAGTCGTGTCGACTTTCCGCTCTGTGATAAAATATCTGTTTTAATTCTGCGCCGGGCTCGGACGCGCCCGTTTCCCAAAAAACGCAGCTCTTGAGAGTGCCCAGATGGCTTGTGTGGATGGACACACACACACACACTCTCTCTCTCTCTCTCTCTCTCTCTCTCTCTGTCTTTCTTTCTCTCTCTCTCTCTCTGTCTCTCTCTCTCTCTCTCACACACACACACACACACTCTTTTTGATCGAGTCAATTTCCCTCCCCGGACGTGCAGGCCTGTGCCTCACGCTACCAACAGCTGGCGGCTACCGATGCAAAATGAAAAAGGGGGAAAGGAGAGGGGAAAAAGGTATTTCCGCCACTCAGACATATGCTGCTACTGTCGTGCCTTTTTTCACCATTTCTCTCTCTCTCTCACTCACTCTCTCCCCCTCCCTCCAGTTTAATATGTTGGCTCCCATCACACAAATGCACTGTGTCCGCCATAACTCTGCCAAGGCCGTCTCTGCCCACACCAGGAAATGAGGTATGGCACTTCCAAGAAAGACTCCTTCAAATAAAAATGACTAGAATAAATAAATAAACATATCGGTGAAATATTCATATGGTTCATTATATATAAATGCATAATTATACATAATGTGTTTTCCTGAAAAACAACAGTCATTCATTAGAATTCAGTTTATGTGTTGTCATACAGACACAGATATAACCGAAAGGAGATGAATTATATATAACTGTGTGTCACTAACTCTCTCTATATCTATCTATATACTGTATCTGTAGGCTACATAAGGATGTGTGGTTCTGTATTATGTACAGATGTCTGTATTTTTGAATGCACCAAGTATGCAGAGTATTGTGTGACAATTACGATAACATCAACAAAGAGCTTTGCCTCATTGCAATAATGGTACTATTCTATATTCTTATTTGCATTGTCTTTTTCTTCCACAAATTCCATCATTGATGGCAAAGAGTTATTGGAACGAGTCTTTTGTCTTCTGTATTGAAATTACTTCATTAAAAAGAGACACCGGAAAGTCCCTTCTGTGTGTGTGTGTGTGTGTGTGTGTGTGTGTGTGTGTGTGTGTGTGTGTGTGTGTGTGTGTGTGTGTGTGTTGTGCGTGAGTGCATGTATGTGTGTTGTGTGTTTGTGTGTGTGAAAAAATACAATACATATTTGAGCGAGAGAGAAAAAGAGAGAGCAAGAGAGCGAGAGAGCACGGGAGATGGTATTGTTGTGATGTGAAATTGTCTTTGTGGACCTGCTGGGTCTGGCATTGTTACCGAGGAGTGCAGATGAGGCTGTGATTTAGACAGCTTGGGGAGAAACAGTCTCCACCTCAGGGGGGGTTGGGGAGGGAGGGGGGGGGGGCAAACAGGGTCTCGTCCACCGAAGGCACCATTAGGACAAAATCACCCAAATGAAAATAGCCCATTCCATATACACCTCTCTTCACAGTTCCAGCTAGTGGCGGGGCATTCTGGGCTGTCAAATTGTTATGCATTATAATAAAGCAGAGTGCTTCTATTTGGCCCGGGTTTGATTGCCATATTTATTTGCTGAATTATGTTGATTATTATGTATGCCTTTACCCAGAGTGAGAGAAAAATGGCGCATCCAAGCGCACGATGGCAGGAGGAGAAACGCCCGCGGTAATGTGATGGCCGCATTGTGACTGGAATAGTGAGCATTACCAACCTAACACCAGGACAATGCCAATCAGGGCTGTGAGAGAAAAAGGTCATAAAATAATGCTATCAAACACACACACACTCTCTATCACACACTCACACACACACACACACACACACACAGAGAGAGACATACACACACAAACACACACAGCCTACCATTCACACTACAATTGCAGCAGGCGTGTTGGTACATGCTGCAGATCACTTAAATGTGTTTATTCATTATTGTCTGAATGATAAAACATTTTTTGGGGGGAAATGCTACACCAGGCTGGGTACTTTGCAGTTATACTAATGTAAGAAGATACATTTTGAGAAGCGCATAAGGGTGAGTGTGAGTGTCTGTGCTTGCACTGTATGTTTTTGTATGTGTGTGTATTTTTGTTTTAGTATCCACGTGTCTGATTGTGTGCATGCGTTTCAGTGTATTTAGGTGTGTGTGTGTGTGTCTGAATGAGCCTGGACATGAGGCCGTACATGTTGTTTCCTCACTTCCTCACAACACACATATTGTTTACCGCGAGCAAAAGAGCTTCCCATTATGTCCAGGGTGTCAGAGTTCTGTCTCTCTGTCTCACTTGTCCACTTCCGGAGGGTGCCCCGTGGCGCGGGCCGAGCTTGTCTGACAGGCGCGCGGGCGCTCCGTGGATTAAGACACTCGACACACTCCCGCGCGCCTCCCGCGTGCCTTCCGCGTCTCTCGGCGCCGGCGGCCGGCTTGCTCGGGCGCGTCTCTCGGGCGACGTGAGCAGCGTGACGGCCCCCGGATCTCTCTATCTGGCCGTCAGACGTAATTGTCAGCGAGCGCGGCGGAGATCACAGAGGGGCTGCTGAGAGAGGAGTGACCGAGCGGCGGCGGCGGCGGCGGTGGCCTTCAAAGTGGCTAATGAAGGGCGAGTTCACAGCGCGCAGGCACCTTAAAGGCCACCCGCCCAGCATGGGCGCGAGAGCGGGAGGGTCGTGAGGTCGCCGCTCGCCCCCGTGCCCCTTCTCTCCCTCCCCACCCACCACCGCGTCCCGGCCTTCTCTTCCTGCTCTGTCACGCCGATCGATGCGGATACCAACATGGCCGTACCATTGTCACAAGGAAGAGAATACAAAAGTCTCCTCGCAGAACTTCAGTTCATACTAGCACTTTCTAACACTTGAAGGGTTCTATGGCCTCCCAGCGCAGCGGCTGAGTGCTGCTGAAAGAAACCGCTTTCAGAGCACTTCTTGGTAGGTCACAATAACTACAGCGACATACATATTGAATAAGCAGATGCCCTTGTGTCTCTGAATGGCATGCTTCTGTCATATAAATGCTCTATCAGACTGAAGGCTAAGGAATAAAGTACAGCAGGGGATTCAGTGGTATCTGCCTCTGTTGGTGGAGGGCTGGGAGGTTATTTGGTGGGTGAGCTGTTGCTTTTATGTGTTAATGTTAGTATGTTTAAAAAAAACTCTATGGTGTGGATATTCTGCACTGCATGTTAGGCTTCACTAGACCTGTTGATGAAGATATAATCCATAACTAAGCATTCAACTTCAAAAGCACAACGAAAAGAAGGCCTCCAAGCTTTGTCAAACTGTTTCTTTACCATGTCTCTATCTAAAAAAACAACAACTTAGTAATCTAAGTACAGACCACCTCATTGCAGTCAACACTGAGTAAATGATCAGGTCCAGGTCCTCAAATCAAGGAGGATCTGAGTGATTTCATGGTACCTACAGTGCTATGAGGTTTCAATCACAAACTACTTACAATTCAAAAGCATAATTAGAGGGAAAATGTCCCTGGTAGAGTTTGTAGCAAATAAGGCTCATTGGATGTCAGTGAGTCATTTGCTCTGTCCAAAAAAGGAAACGACAAGCTACGATTACCAAGTCCTGAAACAATCAGTGATGTTCTTGCTTTTGTAATGTAAGACTCTGTGCCTCCGAACTACCATTGATTCGGTCGTAATTGGGAACACAAAGCACTGTTTAACACAGAGACAGATATCAATCCCCTCCAACTAGCATGTGTGTGTGTGTGTGTGTGTGTGTGTGTTTGTGTGTGTGTGAGTGAGAGAGAGAGAGAGAGGGAGAGAGAGAGAGAGAGAGAGAGAGAGAGAGAGAGAGAGAGAGAGAGAGAGAGAGAGAGAGAGAGAGAGAGGAGAGATATCAATCCCCCTCCAACGAGCACATTGATGGACGTCTGCTCTGTGACTCTAAAAGGTGGTTTCCCCTGCCGGCGCTGCTGAGCTGCAGCGTGGTCCTCCAAGCGCAACATTTCTGGATAATTATGTCCCTGTTTTCAATCAAAACGCATCTGCATAAGGGAGAGGATCGGGTTTTTAGCGGCCTTCTCCGTCTGTACAAACCGCCTTATTTCTGATAATAACTAATTCCTTTTGTGCATGACGGAGCTTCCCAAATGAGCTATTCATTGAATGACGAAGCGCACCATCTCCGTTGCACCATGAAGCTGTTTTCCATTTGCCTTCAACTCCAGTAACATTCCAGTGAATCAGCAGGCACAGGACTGATTACCGTAAATGTAATAAACAGGCTAAATTTCGCTACATAAAAACTGTCTGCCAAAATGAACATGTGTAACTAAGAATACAATAAATACATTAATAAATACTCAGTCTGAGTCATTCATTCATCATTAATATCCATTTTTACTATCAACTTATGACTGTAACTTTAGGACTAGCTTGTATTTAAGCATTTTAAATCAGCTTTTGTTAATATAGACAAGCAGAAAAGTGATTTCAAGTCTAAATATGAGTGAAATTTTTATATTTCTATAATTAGAATGGAAGTTAAGTGAAATATATGCCTACCTTCCTCTATATGATGAGATCTACTCTGATAGAGACTATTTTCATTGCAAAATTTACTTGTGTCTTTGACTTTGAGAAAGCTTGTATGATTCTTTGATTGCAGACAAGCACATTTCTCTGAACCTCCACAAGGCTAAAAAGTTTCCAAAATGTCAATGAAATGGCTTCAGAATGTCACATAAGCTTCTGTAATCACCTGAATGATTTTAAACATGTGCTGTAAAAAGTCATTCCTTCAGCCTTAAGCGAACTTGATTTAGATACTTGGCTGCATGTGAACTGAACAGATTAGGCACTTAAGGGTGAGACAATGGCTTTATAGATTGTTGCAAGTGTTAAATCAATAGACCTTATAAAGTGAGACGACACCTTCTAGATATTTTAACAGAGACATTGGAAGGGGGGGATGGGGGAATTAAGGAAGGCTTGTCCAGGCAGTGGGCTTGCGTCAGACAGTGGTCATCATTAAGACGACAAGAGTGAACGCTGAGAGACCGGCGATGCCTGCGAGCCCTTAACAGAGCTTCACTTCTGCCTGATTTCCCTTTTTTTTATTTCAGTTGACAACTAACCCGGGGAACGTGCAGCCTTTTTCCAATAGCCAGCCAATACACACATACACACACACACACACACACACACACACACACACACACACACACACACACACACACACACACACACACACACACACACACACACACACACACACACACACACACACACACACACACACACACACACACACACACACACGCACACACAAAGGCATGCACGCAAGCAGAGACGAGGAGTTGGGAAGAGACAAGTAAGTACATCACGTGTCTATATAGCACTTTTATCTCCCTCCCTTGCAGCCGTAATCTCCCCGAGGGTATCAAAGGGGAGCATGAGCATCACCTCCTGCGCCCGCACCCCAGCCCAAATCCGGCCAGCCCGCCTGGGCTTTGTAGGTGGCTTTGGCTCTCATCCACCAGCACCACCTCCAGCACCACCAAACACCAGCCCCCCCCGCCAAAGGCACCCCCCACATTCGTCCTGCCGATCCTCTGAACCCTCTCGTGGGCAGAGCCCGGTGAGCCCCTGGGGTGCTGTGCTTTCCCTCCACACTTGATCCGGCTTCATATGCCTCAGAGGCCGCGACATTTGTTGGGGCCTCTCAGCCCAGCGGGGGCCTTATCATATTTTCCCCATCGCTAGGATGGAGGTGTCACCGGATGGAAAATGCTTTTGGACCCGCCTGCTTTGGTGTGCATCTCTGGTGTCACCCCCACGACCAGCCTCAACTTTATCGACCACTGCCCCTCCACAAAACAGCACACACACACACACACACACACACACACACACACACACACACACACACACACACACACACACACACACACACACACACACACACACACACACACACACACACACACACACACACACACACACACACACACACACACACACAAAAATCCTGATCCTAACCCCCTGCCCCCTTGTCATGGGCTATCCCACCCCCGATTCAAACACTTGTTCAGAGATCTCTCCAGGTGCTTGGATACTCTTTTTCTCCATCTTTTCTTTTTTCCCTCTCTCCATCTCTCCCTTTGTCGATTTCTCTTACCCCAGCGTGGCCCACTGAAGCTCCATATCCACCCCCAACCCCCTTCTCCTCAAACACTTGTCCTGAGATGTCTCCAGGTGCGTGAATACCCCCCCCCCCTTTCTCATCCTGGTCACAACACATCCCCTCCCCACCCAGCTGCCATCTGTGAGAGCTCACACCACAAAGACTCGCTCATGATTAGGCTGTCAGGGTTTATCAAGTTAAGGACTGGCCAAGTTTCTCTGGATGACCTTTGACCCTTCCGAATGCTACCACCTCCCCTCCCCTCCCCTCCGAGTCTCTCTGTCCCTCCTTCCTCCTCCTCAGTACCAGCTACAGTGTGAGTGTGTGGCCTTGACCCCCGATGAACTCTAGCCCCCACTAATGAAGTTAGCCCAATTCATCATGGGCCTTGAGGATCTAATCAAAATGATGTGCAAGGTGAGAAGTCAGAGTAGTCCAAGCCTTATTCCCCAGCACCACAGTCAAATGCATTTTAGGATTCTAGCATAGCGATACCAAGAACACTATTGTATTTCCTGAATGCGGCAGGTTAGTTAATAACATACAGATGATGTACAAGGCAGACATATTCTTCACTAATGCTATTCAGTGGTTATCTTCAGACATGTGAAAGGTTGGAGTGGAACCAGTTTAAGTTGAGAGGGAGGAGCACAAATAAATGAAGTCTTCTCTGATGGACATCACTTTACACCTGAAACTATATAAACTGAAAAGGGGCGAAACACCATTCCCTCAGCTTTCCTTTCACACATAACTTATTTTGCATTCACATGTATTATCTGTACTCTTAAATCACTTGAACATGCACAAAACACTTTGAAAATACTGCACATTTAAGACTTTCTAATATAATTGGATTGAAATGCCATGGCCAACCATCTCAGAAATATCTACCCCCCTTTCTTGCATTCCTTTTATGAATGGATATTGGACTTTCTTCTCATCTCCTGTATGAGGGAGCCTGGATGTGGTTGGCAGTAGCATTCTAGGCTCACACTCACATACACACACACACACACACACACACACACACACACACACACACACACACACACACACACACACACACACACACACACACACACACACACACACACACACACACACACACACACACACACACACACACACACACACACACACACACCCACACACTTCTCTGTGAATGAGGTTGGCTGTGGTTGGCAGTAGCACTGATGCCTGAGGAGTGAGCTACTCCAGACCTGCCTGTGGGACAGTAGCCTTGTGATCTACGGCCTATTCTGCCCCCTTTCAAATTAGGTGGTATTATTAGTGCCAGATGTTTAGGTGCTAATGACACCAGGTAGATTCATTCAGACACGTCTGGGTGGCTGAGGCGTGTGTGGCAGAGAGCAGAGAGGAAACTGTCTCTTTCTCGGCTCGCTCCACTGATCTCAGCCCTCATCAAGTCCACCTCGCTAAAATCTGTGCTCGCTTTCTCCAGCAGCTGTAAATGCACCTCATAGTCCTATTTATTGTGTGGTGTGTGTGTGTGTGTGTGTGTGTGTGTGTGTGTGTCTATCTATCCTGAGTGCAGTCACTGGGGGCGCACTCATGAATAAAGGAGAGATATAGAACAGTCCTGGAAATATGGGGGGATGGGGCAGAAACAGAAAAAGAAAGAGTGAATGAGGTAGAGAGAGAGAGAGAGAGAGAGAGAGGGAGAGAGGGAGAGAGACAAAGAGAGACGGAGCAAGAGAGAATGAGAGAATCTATCACTATGGAGCTCCCTTATTAAGCCAGCACCATTACGGTCGCCGTGCCGTAGGTGCCCACAGCGCACAACTCCGTCTTCTTATCCAAATGTAGCCTTGCCTGAGCAGGCTGAAATAAGCCCCTGAATAAGACAGAGGACTGGCATTAAATCAATCCTCAACCAAATATGAGGCAAATTGAGACTTGGGGTAAAAAAAGAGAGGGGGAAAAAAATCACAAACCGCACATCAAGAAAACAATATCAAAGAGAAATTGCTTACATCTCCAGAAACGAGCATATTTAATTATAAATATTTAATCAATGAGGCAGGCAGATAGCTAGCGGAGGTATTACGGAGAAACTAAATGAGCCTGGGGAGTGGAAGCCATCCCTGCAAGCCTGACAGCTCAATGACAGATATTCCCATTAGAAGGTGATGGGTATAAGAAAGAGAGCGGGGCCTATTCCAGGATAGACCAGCGGCGAATATATCCCAGCTCCAGATCGTACTAGCATACATCTCACAGAACTCTCAAAAAGAGATGAGAGCCAACCCTCCTCATCAACCCTCGGCCATGCTTGTGTTTACTCTGTATTTACTCAGATAAAGTTTATGATGGTCAGTAACCCCAACATCATTTCAGAATTAAATCTAACTTTAGTAGGCCTGCATGTACAGTGCATTAAAAGTTTGCTTCTCCGATAGAAGCCATTTTTCCCCTCAGTTACGTATAGTGGGTGAAAAAAAACAGTAAAATGTGAACCTGGCCAAAAATAGCAGACGAGGGGGGGCATGTTCAGGGAGTTGAAAAGGAGATGAAAGAAATGAGTGAGAGAGATGTGGGGAAAGAACAGGAAGTAAGAAAGTAGAGAAAGAAGCACAGAGTGGAAAGGAAGGAGTGAGTGAGAGAGAGAAAGAGAGAGAGAGAAAGAGAGAGAGAGAGAGAGAGAGAGAGGGTTTGTGTGCAACGCAGAGAAGGACTGCAATCTGTCCAGCGAGTAGTCTGCACAAAAATGTGAAAACTACGACTCCCCGTTAACAATCCCCTCATATTCGCAGGGTGTCTGCACCAGCAGGGAGATTGATGGCCTCGATCGTGAGATTTATCCTGTAATGTTTACAATAAGATTCCAGAGGCAGAGCCCCAGTTGGCTGCATCTCTCACACACTGCCCAGTGAAGACAAAAAAAAGTGAAAAGAAAAAGAAGAGGAGGAAAGGAGAGAAAGAAAGAAAAAAAAAGCACAGCCAGGCTTGGGCTTGCCAGAGTAATTTGTCCTAGTGTAGTAAATAACTAGGCATAATGAAAATACCCCTGATGTATTCAGAAGGCCTGATTGATGCGAGGTGGGACACAGCACAGCCAGAGAAACCCTCCATCCTCCCCCTCCAACCTCCACCCCCCCCCCCCCCCCCCCCCCCCCCACACACACACACACCTCCTACCTCCATTTACATACACAAACCAACCTAACCCAACCCAACAGGGAGGGGGGATGGGGGGGCAGGCAGGCAGGCAGGCAGGCAGGCTTGCTGCTGACAGCGGCTGGGGGTCCGTGCAATCTTAAAGCAGTTATGAATTACTGTTGACCTCCCTACCCCCACACGCCAGCCTGCTAGACGGAGCCATATTGAAAGTCATCAGTCTGTGGCAGCCGTTTCTTGATGTGCTGGTGGAAGGGAGGGGGGATGAGGGGTAGGGGTGTGTGAGTGGGGGAGGGGGGCGGGGGGGTAGAATTGGTATCAATCACTAGGAAAAAGGAGGTGGGGTAGCAGGAGGGGAGGAAGGAAGAAAATTGCATGCAGCAACAACAACAAAATCTCCTCCCTGTGCACATGCACATGAAAGCTGTAGCACAGAGCCGCGGAGAGTGGTGAAGGATATAGCGCAACGCTAAAACCACGAGAAGGTGCTCCACTGTCAACGCTAGCAGCTCAAGGCTTTTAAGGTCCTTGGTAGCTTGCGTGACATTTAACCCCGGGGCTCATGGGTCTGTGCCCGACTGGGACTTAAAACCACACAGGTCACACATGTTCCCTCCCAGACATCTGCTGGGTCTAGAACAAACCTGGGCCACATTCTGGCCATACGTGGGCCAAGCCTACACCAGACTAACCAGCTACAGTATGTGGGCTAGAGGTGAATTGTGTGCTTGGTTCAAGGAGGGGAAAACAGTAAGGCAAGCCAAGATATGTGTATGCTCAAATAGCACATACAGTATTCATACATAGGGGAATTTCAATGTGATCTCTTATTATGTTGATAGCTCTCAAATTCTATGAAAAAGAACACCCGTACCGTGTCTGGGTCCAAGTGCCTATGGGGACCCAGGTTCGAATCCGACCTGCGGTCATATCACAATCCCACCCTATCTCTCTTTTTCCCACTCCCACCTGTCTATCTTCACTGTCCTATCCAAATGAAAGGCAATACTTTGGAAAAAAATAATTAATTCAGCCTGTAAGGAATAGTCTCGTGTAACAAGGCGTACCGTCATCTTCAATCTATACAACAGCACAACACACTTGACAACTGAAACCAGATTCCTGTTGTATGCGTGACAGAGAAAGCTATGAGCCGTGGCTTTTCAACTTCATCCTCAACACTCTACATGCAACAAAGGAAAGGACAAACACTACAATGCTATTCATACCACAGAACTAGAAGAGGAAACCAAAGCCAAGAATTCACATGGAAAATGCAGGGTATTTTCTTTAATTGCACATATTGCTGGGACGAGAACTCCCCCGGGAGACTACAAAATATGCCGGATGCTTCCTTAGACACACCATTTGGTGTTTAGGGGTCTAGATTGAGGCCGCTATTCCCCAGATACTAACTAACAGACAGGTGTGGGACAGTGTGACATTACGGGGACTAAAAATACGTCCTCCTAAGTGGTCACCCAAAGCCCCGGAGCTCATCACACCTCCTCTCTTCCTGACATGTAGCCTCACATCTAACAGATGACCCAACAACGCAACTGGACCGGAACTGGTACAAACCCAGACCACAACTGAACCAGATAGATAGATAGATAGGAAGATAGATAGACAGATAGACAGATAGATAGATGATAGATAGATAGATAGATAGATAGAAGATTGATAGATAGTAGAATAGATAGATAGATAGATTGATAGATAGAACAATATATAGATGTGTGTGTGTGTGTGTGTGTGAGAGAGAGAGAGAGGGGGAGAGAGAGAGAGATAGAGAGAGAGGGATGGGGGAGGGCAGAGGGGGCTGCAGTGGCAGTTGTAGAATGTCATGAAGATTCCACCATTCATTTCAATGGTGAAGGACTATCTGGGATTAGCTCTCTCTCTCTCTCCATATGCCTGCATACATTGGCCTTTGAAGCAGGTGAAGGAGAAAGAGAAATGTAAAGTGAGAAGGTGGTGGGAAGGATGGAGTGAGTTAATGAAAGAGGATATGAAATGAATTTAGATCTTTGGCTCAAACAAATGTGGTTCTTTCCCCCCTCATAAGCAATAACCTCTCAATTTGTCGCCGGCCTGAGTAATACAGTGCAGCGAATTCGACTGGAGAGGTTTTACGTTAATGATTTTTCAATCAAGAGCACAGCCTGACTCCGTATAAAAACCTATGCACAGTTCAGCCCCGCGGAGCCCTTTAATCAGCCCTATTCATTAGGCCCCCGCCAGCTTGAACGCTCGCGCCCGAACCTTTATTATCCCGGCCGACTCTGACTCGGCAGTCCCAGGGAAAAAAAAAGGACAATGAAAGGTTACCGAAGATGAAAGCTCCAATGCTACTCAGTCGTGTATCCCCTTCGAACGTCTCTTCAATAATTAAGCAGGGCCCTCTGCCTGGCCTTTCAGTCCCCTTTTCAAATGCATATCAAACATACCTGCTTTCCTATTTCTCCACTCCCCCCCCCCCCCCCCCCCCCCACCCTTTCCCCATATTATTTCATTTCTCTCCTCTGCTGTGCACTTTGTCATTACCAAAGGCCAGCCGGAGGAATTGGATAAGCTAATGGAGTGAGAGAAGTGACATTGAATAACCTGGACGCTACCTGGATCCACCAGGCAAACCCAGGCTAACTGTGAGCCTGATCTGTTCCAAAGCAGCCTCAGGGGAACCAGAGTGGATCCGACCAGAACTGGTACGGATCGGTCCGAGCGTCTGGACTTAACTAGGGGTGTGACGACGTCGGCAAGACCGGGTGGTGTAACAGAGCCCACATGGTCATGTTATGCTCCCTCTAATTCCTCAAGGTCCACTGCGAGCAAAATATTTTTTTAAAAATCAATTAATTCAACCAGCCTCCTTTATTACTTACATATGCAGTGCAAAAGGCATACCAATCTCCCAAGATGTTTACTCAACATCTACAATTATTATTAATTATGAATGTGATTTCTTACCTTGAATCACAAGTTGGTTGTTGTGAAATGCCTAGAAAGCATAGTGCATATGCAGCATGATTCCATGACGGTAAACAGACTAAATAGAGCAGATTTGGAACATTGGACACGTTCTGATTGCTAATGATGTCTGGAGCGTGGCTTGGGGAGTATCATTGTGTTTCTGCCATTATCCAGACCCTGACCAAGGCACTGAGCTACACACACAGCAGCATTTCCATGGGAATAGAAGCTGGCTATGCGGATGCGTGTAAAGCAGGGATTGTGGGATATGAAATGGAGAATGACAACGCAGTGGAAGTCAGCATCTGCAGTCGGCGCGATTCTCAGGGCTCCATCGGAGACAATCAGGTAATGTATCATTCATAACACAGGGACTGCTGCTGCTGCTGCTGCTGCTGCTACTGCAGCCCTCATTTCTGCTCCCTCTTGCTCGGGCGTGAATGAGGAGAGAGGAGAGGAGAGGAGAGGAGAGCAGAGCGTGTGTACAAGCACACACACACACACACGCACGCACACACACACACACACACACACACACACACACACACACACACACACACACACACACACACACACACACACACACACACACACACACACACACACACACACACACACACACACACACACACACACACACACACACACACACACACACACACATATCCCCATCGCTGCAGTCCTAGCCCATCACTCACCTCACACTGGTCACCTCCAATTTGTCACCAAAAAGAACCACGTTTGCACAAGTACACACACACACACACACACAGGCATATTCGCACAAATACCACACACTCCACACATATACGTAAATATGCACAAATGCAGACACACACACACACACACACACACACACACACACACACACACACACACACACACACACACACACACACACACACACACACACACACACACACACACACACACACACACACACACACACACACACACACACACACACACACACACACACGTGTTTGCAAGCTAGCACACACAAATCAGCAACCAATGCATGCATACACAAATTTACACACATACTAGGCATCCGTCAATCTTGGTAGACATACAAACATCCACAAACACACACACACACACACACAACCTTACAAAGTATATCCAAAACAAGCCTGTTCTATACAAAATGAGGCAACAACTGGATTTTTCTTATAAATATGAAAGGAGTAACAAAGAACCTTTACTCTCTCTTTAAAAAAAAAAAAAAAAAGATAATATTCAGCCTTGAAAGAGAGCAAGGCCAACATCTAAATACATCTTTTAATTCCCCAATCCCATATTGGTGCAGTGTATTATAAAAGAGAGAGGAATGCAAGTCTGAATTATCTGACCTCTAGATTTGCTAATGAATGCCGGCCTCAATCAATGCTTTTTTCCTAAATGGGCAAAAATGATCCTTCATCCTTGCACCTAATCACGGGTGACCATTAGATTTCGACGCTGGATATTGCAGGAGGTTGGCCCTGATTATCATGCTGAATGAAATACTTGTTTGGCTGGCTCCCAGGGGGTAGGGAGTCATTCTTCAAGGTGGCGGCCACGCGGCACCCGAATACATTTGCAATTTGCAACTGAAAAGAGTCCAAATCTACATTGGGCTGGGATTGCCCTGGCCCATGTATATTCACACATGATTTTTTTTGGGGAGGGGTGTGAGGGGGGGATTGACTATTCATTTATCTGGGAAGGCCAAACATGGCCACAGATGGCAGCTCTCTGTTTGGTGGCTCAAGATGACAGGAATATCATAGATTGCGAGGGTACATAAAGCGAACGAGGAGTGAATTAACTACAAAAGAAGGGACGTGGCTCGTCTTCAAAGTGGATCCCCACACCAAGCCCGCGCTGAAAGGTCAAATTTGCGTGCGCAGTTAACGCGTCGGCCGAAATCTCATTTGCGGATGAAATCAGATAAACACGGGAGGGGAAACTTCCGTCAGGTTTTTTTTGCGGAGCGAAGTGCAGAGAGAGGACTTCAAAAGACGAGTCGAGAGACAAAATCCTATTTCATTGGATGCAGGGTCTCAGGGACTGTGAGGGACCTGCAGAAGCACACAGTAATCACCTTATCCATCATGGTAATCCATCAAGCACACAAGGGGCTTTGGGAATGGTGAATCCATCTTGTCTTTTTTTATGAATAACACCAAAACCCCACACTTCTCTCAATATTACCACTGCTAAAGGTATCCTTTACACCCAGGAGTCCAGCTTTCTCCATAAAGGTACACGTCTTTTGACTAATCAAGGCCTAATCTTGGCACAACACATGAGGACAGTTCTACACTCTATGAATAGTGTATTGATAAGTGGTCAGTGAGCCCAGTGGACACATGAAGCAGCAATACAAGACAGAATTTGACTCCGAAGGTGATTTTTATCCATCTGCAATGCCTTTAGCCTTATCGGCGTGACCAAACGGCCACTGCTGAGGGGGCTTTTCTTTGCGAGCGCATCAGCACAATTCAATCCAACAGCAAGGCCTTCAAGATCTCCCTGCGCATGGCCAGGTGGATCACCTTGGCTGCTATACCTTTGGGCTCCCCTACCTGGCTAATCGCTCTGCTTTAAGCCAATCCGGGCTTAGATATGGCTATTTACTTCTCAAAACTGGTGGGAGTGAAAAAGCTCTAAAAGAACACAATGACAGTTTTCAGAAATAAGTATGTAACGCTGTCCATGCTGACGTCGCAGCTTCCTGCATTAACGTGTCACGAATGATATGGGTCTATATGTAAAATCGCTTCTAACATATGTATCTCCTATGGAACATCATCACTCTCTCCATATGGTTCTCACAAAAGCCAGTGTACAGCCTGCTTTCTGGTCACAGATAAGAGCAGCCCAACAAATGACCAGATCCTTAGGAGTCTGTTAAGGCTAGGTGCTTACCAAATGGAGTGCTCCCTGAGAATCTTTTATGCATGATACCAGAGGAGATTGTCTGGCAATGGGCCATGATCATTTACAAAGTAAGAATGCATTAAAATGAATATAAAGAGAGATTAAGACAAAGGACAAAAGAGTTCTCTGTGAGTCCTTTAAATGAAAATCAAATCATACAAATGCTTCCAAAATAATTCACTGCTAATCCCTTTGGTGATCCTTTTTCAGCAAGAAGATATTTTTTGGTCTCTTTTGAAAGCCAAGGGGGTAGGGAGGGATAATCTTGTGCACAAACCAGTGACATCAAAAATCAATCGGCAAAATGGGGTGATGCCTTTCTGGGTCACATTTGAATATATCTTTTGGGAGATATTGATTTGTTTTCTGTGTGACCTGGTTGGAGCCATTCTTTGTAATTAACACATGGGAGAATGAAATCCTGAAGGTTCCCCCTATTACACATGAGGCCACTTTTACACACGGGGAGAAATGAGCTGCAGCTTTGATGAAGAGGGGGTGGGGTCTGCCATAAGTAAGATTTATACTCCGACGCGAGGAATCAAGTAAATTAATTTTGCGATATTAAACTCAACCTTTCACCCTTGCTGAACCCTCCGGTTACACATCATGCATTGCCCATGCTTTTAAGGCCATTGCAGACAAAGGACTCAGACGCCAGGGTGAAATACTGACAGCATTTCATTCGTCGGGGAGCAGACAGCGTCGTACATGGCTTCTCAATTATAACTCCATATCCAGGCTTTACGGGCCGAGGGCAGCGAGCGAAGCCTCAGCGTGCGCGAGCGCTAGTGTCATATGTTACAGAACACTAGCCTCCAACGCGCTTTCAACATTCTAATGTGTGAAGCAACGCCTGCACCATTAAAAAAAAAAAAACGAAACCCTCTTTCATACATGGAATTATGGCACCCGGTTGGAGGCTCTGCATCCACTGCGGATACTGTGCTCTGTGAACTATGACAGAGACAGCACATAAACATCACCACTAGCATTTTTTTTCCCTGCAAGTCTTTCTATTCACCAGAAGCCCCCCCCACCCCCCACCCCCCAGCCTGGGTTGAGTTTTAAACGCAGGGTTCGGGGAGCAGGTACTCTCTGCAGTGCTCGAACCGAAGCAACACACAGAGGAAGAATAAAGTGTTAAGTTACACCAACCTGCGAGGGACGCTGGCGTGAGAGCCCTCTGAAGTTGACAAAGATGGAAACGATGCTTGAAATTCACAGGCTTTACCAAACTCTCAAGCTTTCAATAATTCATCTTATGTCTTTAAGAGGGAGAAAGAAAGGAAGAAAAAAAATGGTGAAAGATGTCTGGTCAGAAGCAGAGAGACCTGCAAAGCATTTCCCCATCCCTATGCTTCAACTTAAGCAGAAACAGAGCCCTCACAATGGGCAGCAAATAGGTCATTACTCGGCTCAGCAAATTATGCTATGCATTTCAGGTGAACTTTATTCATAACAACACACACACTATGCTTAAACATTTCATTAGTGGGCTCTAACTTAATATAGTTTTGTATTGGTATTGGAATAAAACACAATTTCATGCGCATTAAGAAATAGAAATATTACTATGACTTCAGGGGATGCAACCAAAAGCAGGGCATCAAAGTGTGAGGAACCATTCCTCCTATGAAATAACCCCATACATATTCACATACCATATTCTGCATTTTTCTTACACAGCAATCAAATTATTTCCACATAAAGAGCAGTTTATGGCCTGGTTGGTGCCTCATATATGTACACAGTGTATATTTTAAGCCAATAAGATTTTAATGGAGTGGTTAAAGAGGGTCTGCTGGCCAGTGGTGGAGTCTGGTGAACATAGCATGACCTATACGTAAATCCAGTCTAGGCTGCTTTTGCCAGGTCTAGGGGCCTAGACAGCCATCAGAGCCAAACAAATATGGCGGAACAGAGAAAAGACGCCTGCAGCCAGTACTCCCGTCTACCACCTCCACACAGGCTTCTCTGAGGCGACTGCAAACCCTGGGATGGCTGTAACCCGCACACAGGATACAGGTGGATACAGGTTTCTTCTGTCCAGGTTGAAGTAACTAAGGGTAAAAATCAAAGCTTTCTGTCAGGTCTCATCTCATCTGCCCTTCTAGAATATTAATAACTGGTATTTTTCGTTTGACATGGGGGGGCTGGGAGGGGGTTTGTGTACTGTAATTCTCAGTAAAAAAAGGAGAGCTCAACCAGGCCTTTATGTGCAATAAGTCCATCTCTTTTTTGTTTGGTGCTCTATCAATACCATACATAATTGATAGCTCTCTGGAACGCCTCTGGCCACATTAAGTTTTAGCCCCTCAGTATTTGTCAATATCTGACCAGGTAGATTTCATTATCGACAAGCACAGCCCACTTTCTGTTGTATAATTAAGTTCAAACTTCAAACTTCAAACTGTTCTCCCCCCTCTGTCTCTCTCTCTCTTGCCCTCACTCTCTGTCTATTTCCTGTGTCAGGCAGGAAGCGTTTGAAATGACCGCTTGGTGCTCTTAATTTAAACTGCCGTTTCATTTCTCTCTGTGGGTGTCTATTTTATTGCTAAAGGTCATGCTCATTTGTCTGAGCCAACAAAGGCAGCCCTTCAAGCCAGCGGCGCTCGTGGCCGTCAGTGGTCCTCTGCTGGCCGCGGCCTTTAGGTCTGGGATGTTTCTTGCTGCGCTAAGAGGCACTGACCACTGCACCGCATGGGGAAATAATGGGGTGGCACACCGCGCTATTGTTTTCCCCTGTCCTGCCACGGCGACTGATGACTGACAACGGCACAATGGGCCCAAGTCTTCAGTGTCTGCAGGTTAAGAAACAGCCAGACCAGTGCGGTTTGGAGGTGTGCTTTTGGTTGTGGATTTGCACTCCTTACTGAGAGCTCAAACAGAAGAGAAGAAAATAGGAAAAAAGGAAGAGAACATAACTAATACACAAATAATAAGATTTGAAGCCATATTATTTCTGAAATGTATGCAGCTGATTGTTTTCTATACATACTGACACATATGTACACAAATTTTCCCGATTTTTTCAAATACTCCCTACCTCAATACTTCCAAAGCTCTGTGGAGAACAGCTTACCTACCATTTATACATACCACCGCAGCCTAAGCTTTTAAGATTCACACGAGAGAGAAGATATATTGCAGGTTATTAAAAAAGTTTGATTTTATTGGGTATCACATGCCCTTAGCATAGATGACCTCTATTTTCACAAATGGCATAGGTCTCTTTTTTAATAGAGTCATGGCACGCTATATATCAGGCAGTTGGCCTCATAAACACACTCACACAGGTCTGACCATAACAATACAAAAGATTTTTTTAAAATCTCCTGATATTCTGTGGCCTTAGATGCGTTTAAATGCATTGACCATACCATGGCCAGACCTACTGTAAACGGGTGTCTATGATTTGTGTCTGTGATGTGTGTTCAGTCTCCAACCCTGAGACCTGGGTTTTAGGTAATGGTTCAAAAGAAGTCTTGACATGGCTAACCAAATTCAAGACAAGCCTGGGAATATACACATATAACATATGTGTTATTTGTTAAAAAGTCATTACACCACTGTGACATGCACAAACATGCAAATAAATAACAGTGATGAATAACTTGGCCTCCACATGGAATTGGAAACATCATGGCAGACACAAAAAACATTACTTAGTGGCAGAGTTGTATGTATGTACCACTCAATATGAAAAATTCATCGGGGGAGTGCCATTACAATATAAAGTTCAGTAATTGAAAATGACAGAGACACACAAAGCATCAATCACGCCTGACCTTTCCCCAGTTTATTAGTCCTCAGGATATTCGGACCCATCTAAAAGCTCTCCACTTCATCACAGGGCAGCCAGAAAGAGAGAGAGAGATATTTTAGAAAGACTGATTTTACTCTCTGTTTATATCCTCTAGGAGTACCTTTTTTACAAAGAGCAGTGGAGAAATGTATGACTATACCAGTATTTATGACAGCAGTAAGAAACAGGTTTAATTTTCAACTAGGTGTACAACACAGTATTGTTTAATGGGGAGATAAACTGCAAATTGTAAATGGCTAAATTGGATAAACACAAAAAGAGAAAACGTTGCACACTTTCAAATAAGTCTGCAGCAGGGTTGTTGTAATCAAACAGTTTAAAAAATGAAAACTAGGACTAACTGAAAACGAATCGCTAATCTAAGACTAGCAGTGGAAATTGTTTTAATTTAAAATAAATATAAAATTCCAGCTTTAAAATATATATATATGAAACCTTAACAATGCTACATAAACTACATGGAATTCCAGGCTAACTCATCTTAGCCCCCTCCCCTTTCCATTTGCACAATAATTGCTATACCATTTTCCCCTATTCTGTTTGACATCTGAAGAGACAGTGGCCTATAACCAGGACCTGGAATAAAAATGTATTGCAGATCACATTCT
This sequence comes from Sardina pilchardus, assembly GCF_963854185.1. Lineage (NCBI taxonomy): Eukaryota > Metazoa > Chordata > Actinopteri > Clupeiformes > Clupeidae > Sardina > Sardina pilchardus. Next base: position 26,575,258 of record NC_085012.1, read on the forward strand.
TTCAACCAGCTTATTCAGCTTCTAAATCAAGACTTTTCTCATGATACCATACCTGAAAAGCTATACTTAACACTACCGTTTTATTAATGAGACTTACCCTAGGGTTATTAACTAAAAAAACAAAGTAGTAACTGACTAAAACTAAACTGAAATCAAAACCAAACCAAAAGAATGAAATGAAAATTCAAAAAACGAGGATGTAAAAACTATGATCATTCTGTATACCTCTGGATATGATTATTAGAGACAAGTTAAGACTCACTTCCAAATGCATATGTGCTTTGTACTCTTTGCAAAGCATTAAAGAAGAAAAGAAAGAAATATGTCTTGGAGGGTCCATTAATAAATGTGCGCTCGTACACCTATGTGACGTGCAGAGCTCTTTCAAGGGGCACAGGCTTTATTGCAGTTTCTCCTTTCCCAGCTTTGATTAAATGCCCGCGCAGGTTTCCCTGGCTGTGTTTCAGGCCAAACATCTGGACTTGTGTTTAATTTCATGTCAAAACGGGACAGGAAACACCTGTCCAGATGAAACCATTCCAGAAAAAAAGACAGAAGGAAGAAAAGAAGAAAAAAAACATTAATACATCTGTTGAGGAAATCTATGTCACAGTTGTCACATTAAGAGCAAAGTCAACAAACAGAGGAGAGAGGCAAAAAACACAAATTGCTTTTGAAAAGGTCCCGTCTCCTAAAATTAACACTCGTTTCATTTATCCAAATGTTATCGCGTTGGTCTGATTTCATACTGAATGAAATCCATTCTTCTCCAAGACTGTGCAGAGGTTCCTAAATTACTGGCAGTAAAACTTCCAGATGGGGAACACCCCCCCCCCCCCCCACACACACACACACACACAGAGACACACACATATTACCAGATTAAAGGATCTACTACCAACTCCCCCACACCCCACCCACCTACACAAACTCAACACCTGCTGGAGGTGTCTACTCTTACACTTGGTTACTCTGAACCAGGGGCAACTGGGTGGTGCATCATGGTGGTTCATCAAAACCCAAGTCAATTGCCAGATTAAGCCATTCATGTCTATGTACAGTAACATATGTACTGTACATGAAAGAACTTCCATATGCCTGGCAGCAGTTTACACTTTAAAATTGAATGAGGGGATCTTTCAGTTAAAGACATATCACACATGGATGCAACAATAAACAAGACTACTGTTCAACCTTTGGAATTGACAAACAAAGTTACCTTTTCTCTTTTTTTATTTTCTGGACATACAGTAGTTTACATAATATACAAAAATAACACAAACATCAGCATCAGACATAAATCCCTACATACAACAAAAGGTAAAAAAAAAGAAAATGCCTAAACCGATGGTCAACAACATTAAATTGCATTTTTGATTGATAAGACAAATTTGAACAAATTCAACTATATATTCACTGAACGATCAAAGGGTGCAATTGCATTATTTCCAGTCAAAACTGATTTGAATTTAATTGAATTGTAGGTTTCTGTCATTTTATTCTGATGAGGTGGCCTGCCATAGCCAAGTGTTTCTAAAACTAGGTACCAAGTGTTGTGCAGGTGTGTCGCAGGAAAGATCCATATTGAGTTTTCATTGTTCTTGATAATAACAATTGGCCAAAACTGAAGGCTATCTAAATCACATTTCATGACTTTACTACTTACTATTGAATCTGCATACAGTTTTGCACTTTTATCCATCTACATACCGTTATTATTGGTCAGGGAATATTACCCTCACATACAACTAACAGCCTATCAAAAAGCCTATCAATCATACCTGAAAAAGGGACGCAAAACAACATAGCTGCATTCATAAGTAGCAAAAGTGTTAATGACTTCCATGCTGCATAGCCAAAAGGCATAGAAATGAACTGAGAGAGAAACACTTTAAAAGGATGCTTGACCATGAACCTTACTCATTTGTCATGCTGAATAGAAAAAAGAGAATTGAAACAGTGAGCAACGGACTGGAAGTAGGCTATAATCAACACTTGGTTCACACACAGCATGCCAACATTAACATTATGTGTCAAAACACCAGCGTGTTTTTTTGTTGTATTTTTTTGTTTTTTTTTTCGCCATGGAGGGCGGGGCAATGAACAGCAATAAACCAATAAACCTGCTATTTTGCAACTTATGTTATAAGTTTAACATCATGGTGGTGTACCATAATATTTTCTCATAGTAAATAGTGTGTTGCTAGACAAAAATGTTTGGGAAACACTGCCATTGCCTATGAAGTTTAGCTATTAAATGTTAACACAGCTTACAACAGACGCACACAGTGCCAGCTCATTGGCAAACACAAGTAAAAGAACAGATGCACTTGTCTACTTTCAAGTTTATCCAATGTGTCCTCAAATGCCTCATTAAATTTGAAACCCTGTGTTGGAATCTATGGAGCCCCTAAAGGGACAAATGCAAAAAAAAAAATTCAAATTTCATTTTCCAAGTTTCTAGTGTGCACCAGACACTTTCCGGTGCACACCAAAAACATTCAAGTTTTCTTTTTTTCTCTCTTTTTTTCTACACATGACCCTTTCGGGACTCAGAAGGAATCTTTTTATTCTCAACCATAATTTACACACAGTTTCTCTTTAGGCATTTTAACCGTCTTCCACTGTTGGCTACCTGCTGTCAGAACAGGTTAACTAGCCAAAACATGTGTGGTGATGCTTCTGCTGCCTGTATAACGCCTGGAGCACCAGAGGCAAATATGACAGCTCGGGAATATCACTACACAGAGGCATGTTTTTATATATATATATATATATAAGCAACTACTTTTAGTATGATCTTCAAATTCATTGTGATGCTATAGAAGCTTCATGTGAAAGAAACAAACTTGAAACATTAGTTCAGAACACAGCATGAGATTAAAGAAAAGCTTTTACATTAGATGTACAACTTTGCGCATAACATTACCAATAGAGGACCATTTGCAGGTTAGCATGCTATTCAGTATAAATTGGGATATATTTGGGATTGTTGTTTGATAGACTTTAGCATGCTTTGTGGGTGGCTTTCTAGATCTATACAAGAACTCAGTGAATGTACTTGGCGTTGGGTCATGAAAGCTGTCAAACAGGTATTCAACAAGGTTTGTAAAGGTGTTTGGTTTGGCTATCAATAACTGTAGACCTTGGTGCTATCAGAGTAAGTGTTAGAGATGATGCAACAGAAGCATCACTGCACATATACAGTATCATGCATGTGACATATATTTCAATAAACAGCAAACCCTAGGCACCAAAATGAGGCACTGAAATCCACCTTGTTGTTCACTCTGCTGCTACTACCATTCCCATTGCCATATTGGAACAGCTAATCGGAACCGGATTTCCATGCTCAACCCTAGTCAAAACAAGATTACATGTTTGTATTCAAAGTAATAACAGCAAATGTTACGTCGAGAGAGAGAAATCTGTATTTACAGTTAAAGGACGTCTTTGTACTGTTCTAGTGGTCTTGCATATTGATGTTCTTTGATGCAGTTAGAATGAGCCCAAAGGATGCTTGAAAAACATTCTGACATCTATTTTTGTGCATTATGTCATAAGAGGGCAAAATAGATTTGAAGTCGGCATCTGCACCTTGTGTTTAAAGGGACACTTCACCGATTAGCATTAAGCTTTGTATCTTTAGAAAACCAGTCATGTTTTTGAATGGTCGTGCATCATTCCCTCAGTTTGCCTTGAGATGGGAGAAATACAGATTTCAATGAAAACCATGAATAGGACTTCCTGCTTTCAACAATGTAAAATGATGATTTTTACATCATTGAAAGCAGGAAGTCCAACATTGAAATCCGTATTTCTCAGTTTTTCTAAAGATTCAAAGCTTAATGCTAATCGGTGAAGTGTACCTTTAAGTCTGTGCATGTGGAGGTGTTCTGCCTGGTGTGTAGAGTCCAACATAGCAGATGAGTGGAAAGGAGGTAAACCGCACTCAAAGGCTGATGCTTCAAAAGATGACAGACAATAACATCGGACAAAGGCTGATGCTTCATAAGAGGGCTAACAGAAACACCAGACATAACTACATGTATTGATCTATATTATCATGTATTTTAGGAGCTGCATATACCCACTAATGCTAGAAGCTTACATCGTTTGCATACAGCTTGTTTTCTTAAGGTTTAATGAGTTCACCCTGTACTGACCAAAATCCAAATGATTTGCAGACGGAAATCGGTTTGTTTGGTATGTAAACAACTCTATGTGGTTGAGCTGGGTGGCAACCTGCCTGCCATCTCTGGCACATGGCTGTAGCTGAATTACTCATTTCAGCTCGACCTACATTTCACTTTCAACCAGAAGGGTACTAAAAAAGTCCATACCTCTGCCAAGGCCAAGTGGCAAATGGCTTGTCCTACAACGTTAGCGAAAGTGTATGTCCATTTGTTTTTTTTTACTATGTTAATATAGCGTATATAAGCGTGTAGAATATTCATTGACAACCCTAGTCTTCTTACATATTAACTTTATTCATTCAAATTGTAAAGGAATATGAAGAGAAATTGTGAACAAATTCAATATCCCCCCTACAAGTAATTTGTACAATATAATGGGTATAACAGAGTTGAATGACCTCATTCTTGAATTAATAGATCTTATGATGTTTACACAACATGCTAAATTTGTACAATGTTTTGATTATCCAGAGGACCTTTGGGATATCTGTCAATGTTGGTTTTAAAAATATATATATATTCATATTGCATACTGCATAGACAGAGGTGTCACTACCTATATGCTAATTATTCTTCTGGCGCAGATGTTTCTTGCTGCAAGTAAATGTTGCTTTTGTAAACTGTCACAACCACAAATGCAAAGTGCAGGACACAAGGCCTGGTATGACCCCCCTGCCCCCTCCACAGCACGTTCGCAGGCTTCTGAGTCTATTCTCAGGCTACCGTTGCCAGGACATATTAGTTTCATTCTCCAAACGGATCTGAGCACAAAAGAATGAACCTGCACGCATCACAGCTAACCATCACAAGATGTGGGCCTTTGTTTATCTTTATTTTTCACTTTGTGTGTTTGTCTGTGGGAGAACCTGTTGTATGAGTGTGTGTGAGTGTGTGTGTGTGTGTGCAGGGGCGCCGCCAGGGGGGGTAAGGTTAGGACGATTCTAAGGGCCCAGCACTGACAGGGGGCCCTTTGAGGGCTATCAATAATATTTTAATAGTATTGTCATTTGTAGGATTTCTGAAGAAATGTTTCATTTGATCTGTTTAAATAAGCAAATTATATATGGTTTTACAAGTCAACTGCTATTTTCACTGTAGGAACATAATCTAAGCGATTTCAAACACCCCTATTGTGGACCGTACCATTTTCAACCACCGTGGCGCTAGAACGGAGATAGAAAACGACTTCAGCACATAGACCTAGTGTCAACATTGAGTGACAAAACGCAGACGCTACGTAAATTCCTCCAGTAGGCTAAATTCGTTTTGCTGCTCCTGGGTAAATGTAACTTGCTAGCAGACGTCTAGCTCGTTGAAAATGTGTCATTACAACCGGCATTTATTAATGTTTTTACCCCCCACCCCCATGTAATTCGAACTATGAGCAGCAGGCTATCCTTCCCCCCAATTCGCACTCTGCATAGGTGCGTGCATTTTAGTCTGGATATCACAAACGCAAGCAGAAGAGCTATGAGGGAGAAAAAAGGTCGACAATCAGTCACTCGGTTTTTCCAAAAGAAAGGTAATTCACTGACACTGGATGCCATGACACAACACACTAGCTAGCTAGCTGATAAAAGAGATGATTTCGTTTTAATATCAAAACAACAATTTTCAGTAGGCTAAGAAGTGCAGTGTTATTTTATCTAAACACTCCACGTTTATTGCCATGGGAGAACAGATATGTAGAGGGTCTGTGAGTGTAATTTACAGTAGTCTGTAACTGGTTGAACTTGAGCAATAAACTAGGCTATGCAAGATAAAATATTAGCCTACACGACTGCTGGTGCTAAGAACTGGTTTCTTAACTAATGAGATGCCCAACATACATACTACAGATTCATCCTCAGGAATAGGACCCAGCCATCAACCCAAATCCCAATTGAAGGAGGAGGTGAGCAATACAATACAATAATTAACTAGTTATTAATCAAGGCAAACATTTGATCACATACAGTAAGTCAATAAAGACAACAATTGGAATACATGATTGACACCCTGATGATGTTTGCTGGAGAGCTCTGAAGTATCCCCAATGTGCATACAGAATGTTAAATCCATATGTGATGCATGCAAGTTCTCTCAACACATGAACATTTGGCTTGAAAGAACTGCATAGTGGCCTAACAATATTTGCTTATAAAAGAAAACCGATATATTCCATAATATGTACCATGGCATTTTCATTTTAAGGCAACAGTCTATTCAGTGTGATTCAGACAGTTGTGCATTTTTTTTATTAATAAAAATAATAATTATATGTGGGGAGAACATGTATTTGATAGGCTACCATGCTAAAGTTGCCTAAAAAGAGGAATTTAAAATCATAATTTGACAATTGATTGTAATGCCTTAATTAAAAAAAATGAGTAAAAATCAAACCGCTAAGGACACCAATTTTCTTTGTGATTGAAGAATGTATCGTCAATAAATAAAAGTTCTTCCTTAAATGTTTGGGGGAAGGAAGTTTGACCCCTAAGTTAAATTACCATAGGAGCAGGAGGATTTTTTATATGTTTTTCATGGATCCAGGATATTACTGTATGCATCCTGATTAAGTTCCCTTGGCCTTTGGAATTAAAATAGCCCCACATCATCACATACCCTTCACCATATCTATAGATTGACATGGTGCTTTTTCCAGTAGGCCTATTAGCCTGTTTGATTTGCATTGATCTCAATGAGCATCAAACAGGCTAATGATTGATTTTTACTCATTTTTTGAATTAAGGCATTAAGATCAGTTGTCAAATGATGATTTTATAGCCTATTCCTCTTTTTAGGCAACTTTAGCATGGTATCAAATACATGTTATTTTTATCATTATTATTATATATGCATTTTTTAAATAATTATTGTTATTAAAAAAAAATTGAGGGGGGGGGGGGGGGGGGGCCTTAAATCGAAATCTTTCATGGGGCCCAGAATTTCTGGCGGCGCCCCTGTGTGTGTGTGTGTGTGTGTGTGTGTGTGTGTGTGTGTGTGTGTGCGTGCGCCAGTGTGTCTGTTTTCTGACGGTTATTCTGCACGGCACAAGAACCCAAACACCTGCTCACTGGGAGTGCTTTCATTTTCAAATGCAAATTCCTGCAGTTTCTCAGGTTTCATTTCAGGATGCAAACACACACAAAAACACCAACAAGGTGCCAGCAGCTTCCGAACCCTTTCACAACACTTTCATCCAACCAAACGAGAGACGTTGACAATTCAATTTAAGACACACAGCATCCGAAGGGCCCACAGAAAGCTAACAATCAACAATTTCACAGCTAACAAGCAACAGGCTTAGTGCCAGTGTCCCATGAGAGGAGGAGAGAGGAAGAGAACACGGCTGCGCTTGCAATCCGCCCGCTGTCTAATTCTTAACATTGCCCAGGACTGAGGTTCAGCATGAAGTCAATCTTCTTTACATTTAAATCACTAATGGTCTCACTTCTGGGGTTAAAGGTTACATCTACCCAATCAAACACTGACGTTTACAAACAAACAGACTCTCGGTCTCAAGCACACACACACATGCTACACACCCAAATTAAACACATACACACTCACCAAGTGTACACATAGACATGACAAAGACAGACGAGTGCAAACACAAACACACACACACACACACACACACACACACACACACACACATACACTAAACACACTTTCTCATTGAGATGAGAGAGGCTGGGGGTCGTTAGGCATCACAGCAAGAGGTTATTAAGGGTGAGGAACACATCCCTCCCCTTTAATATCACTTCATTTTCCACATTACCAGCATGGCACACAGGCCCCCTGTCCCATCACCAACATCAGGAGCAGCAGCCCCAGCACCATCAGCAGCAGTGGTAGCAGCAGCAGCAGCAGCAGCGGCACTAGCAGTAACAGGACTCCAATCAAGCACATAGCACCCGAGATGAATCACCCGACGAGACACGAGACGCCCCGAAGACGAACACATCACACTTAATGCAGTTCTTATTAACAAGCAGACAAGTTCTGAGCGCCACCAAGAGAGAGAGAGAGAGCGAGAGAGAGAGAGAGACAGGGAGACTCCCTGGGAGGTGATTCATGGGAGGAAGGATGGCGTCTCCAACTGACCACCCCCTCCCCCCCCCCCCCCTCCAGAGCCTCTTCTCATACAGGCATGTATCAGACTCTGGTGTGATTAATAACCTAGTGATGGGGATAAATAAACCAAAACGTGCTTTCCTCTCCTCATCCCGCGCGCCCCGAGAGCCGAGCGGAGCAGAGTGCCCAGTCCAGACACGCAGCCCAGCGCTGCGCTGATCAATAAATTAAAGGCTCCATTTTTAATGGAGCGGTTATCTGAATTCCACTCTGCTGATGCCGCACTTCCTGGTAGCCACGCCGGCTGAAGGAGGTGTTTGTGTGTGTGTGTGCGTGTGTGTGTGTGTGTGTGTGTGAGAGGGAAAGTACATGTGTGTGTGTGTAGGGGGTTGATGGGTCTCCTCCATACAACACATTATCACAGATACACACACACACACACACACACACACACACACACACACACACATATACACACACACACACACATACGCACATATTCGCACACATAAATCACTGATTCCTTCCTTGTGAGAGATGATGATATAGTCACACAGTACTGCACTCCTATTTCAGTTGGGGGTTAGGGGGGGAGTGGACACTGCTGTGCTGTCTCTCTGTTTTTTTTTTTTTTTAAGTATATTTTTTGGGGCTTTTATGCCTTTAATGTGACAGGACAGTGTAGAGTGACAGGAAGCGAGTGGGAGAGAGAATAGGGGTGGGATCCGGAAAGGACCACGGGGCGGGAATCGAACCCGGGTCGCCAGCGTGCGGTGCAGGTGCCCCAGCCAGTCGCGCCACGACTGGGGCCATGCTGTCTCTCTGTTGATGAGGGAGACATTGTCCCAAGCTGGAAGCTACACCAACATCAGATCTGGCCCCATTTTGGCCCACGTTTGACCAACAGTCTCAAGAAATTCAGTGTGCCTCAACGTTTGCTGTATTTGAACATTCTTTTGGTTTAGACTCGGCCCAAATCAGCGTCAGCAGGGTCTACCAGGTAGGATGTGGGAAACACGTGTTTTAAGAAACTCAGTAGGCCCGCAACGCTGACCACTCAGAGTACAAGTACGGTACAAAGACCTGTTTGTAAACCTCCACGTGGCATCCACAACCAAACGCCGCTTCGCCGCAGCAACGCATCTCAACAACACGGGCAAACACGTGGGCAAAGCATGCTCAAAGCATCCAACAAACGCGCCCGCTGCGTGTCGGATGAAAGAATGGAGCAAAGCGTGAGAGTTTGGAGGCCCACAATAGAAACAGAGGGCGGGCTGGCGGGCAGATGGGCGAGCGTTGGCCTGTCCACCTAGCATTGATTGGGCGTTTTTATCCCTGTCTCTTTATTGATGTGTGCTTTACTCCTACATCTCAGAGGCTTTCTTAACGCCACCCCCACCCCCCCAGCCCACTCATCTGACTTGTTGTGCGAGACTTGTGGTTAGCGAACAGGTAGGGCTTTCACCGCGTAGACGTCTCTCTCAAGGTCAGGCGCCGCCAGCGCGACCCTATTCCACTGTGTTTTAGTCTGTTTAGATCAAATTGCTGTATTCATTGTGCGTCAGATAAACCTGAAAGGTGGCGGGGGTGGAGGAGGCAAGGGGGGGGGGGGGGGATTTTTGTTTGGAGAAAAAAAAAGAAAAACAACAACGGGAGCAGCGCTGGCACATCCGCTGGATCAACCGCGGCACAGTTTATCTGCCCGTGACAAATTCTAGTGCTCACTCCAGCGCCTTCGCTATTTCCTTCCCCACCTTATCTTCCATCTGCGAGCTGCATCACTTGCCACTTTAGAATAATGTGCCACATCTATAATGACATTGGCTTTGTGTACCAGATTACGCCTGTAGTTTTGTAGACACCCCCCCCCCCCCATCAAAAGAAATATGAACCTGAGCCTCCCATTGTAAAATCTCTCCAGATCAAACAGAAATAAAGCCTCTGCTCAACCTCCTTCAGAGGACGGCTGTAAGGCAGCCGCAAAGACAGAGTCCAACAGAATAAAAATACAGAGAGAGAGAAAAAAGAGAGAGATTGAGAGAGAGAGAGAGGGAGAGAGAGAGAGAGAAAGTGAAAGGCCACAGCAAGACTGCCATCACTAGCATACCTGCACTAAATACATCATCAAAAGATGGTGGGTGCAGATCAGAACGATGTTTTCTGCAGCCAATTAGCAGTTCTGGTCACAGCTAATGCCTGTGTGCATCATTAGAGCATCACTTCAGGGAACTGATGAATATATGCATGCGTTTTAACCTCACAAATGATACAGGTGTTATCTATAAATTTAATTTGTTCCCGAGGACTGAAAATTAATACTTCCATTTTCATTTTCCATGTTTGAAGCCCTCATTACTATTCTGTTTTAACTGGTATCCATTACTTTTGCAACTACATGCTTTTCGCTACTACCACTGCAGCCACTTATGTGTTCATGAAAGACTCCAGTTTAGTTTGGTGGTAGCAATTCATGAAATAATTTCTTACCTTTCTATCCACAGTATATGAAATAGATAAAAACTGAATATTTTAATGATACTTCTAAGATAAAGTCGCGGCCAAGTTGTTAAGTTGTAAAACAATAGATGTTTCTACAACAAATGCCATAAAAGGCTTTTTAAAAACGTTCTTCTGCATTGATTGATGAGTCTGACCTCAAATACTCTGGTGCATTCAGTTGCATAAGAGTGCAGTAGTATCAGGTTGATTCTCTTGGCAGAAGCCAACTTGCTGCCTTCATATCCATCCATACAATAATCAGTGGATAGCTTCCTTCAGACTGCTATGGTCGTGACAGTCACAATTATTCCCACCATATCAGTATTGAGGCCTACATCATACTGTATACATCAGGGATGCAGGTCCCATGCAGTGAACCAAAACACCAGTGAGCAAAAGCCACTGTTTTTATGAATCTGCCCCAACCATCACCAGCAGGAACGCAAGTTACGAGTCTGATTTAGCGACATAGCAATGTATTTTCTGCTTGTCATAAGTAAGAATCATACCATATTTGAGATCCTAGCCACTCCTAGAAAGGAATTCCCCTTCCCTCTCTCCTCCTCTCGGGTTGGACTCTGTGCATCCCTGACTGCAGCCACAATGTTGGCTATTTGTAACTGTTTTCCAACATGTTTGTCTAGAAATAATTCTGTCAATGTTCCACTGCTGTGGACGCGTGAGAAATGAGAGACAAATCTAAACATAACTACAAACACAACCTCACATAAATATCTTCAGAGGTACGCCCGGCCATAGGCACCATTCCACTTGTTTTTTTTTGGTGATCTAATTTAGAAGATGACAGCAGCAACATGGCGTCCAGTCAGGTTTCAACTTCCCTCAGCACCGTCTGTTTCCTCCTCAGTGCAGTATTCCCACATACCTCCTCACACAGGGCTGCCTATGCACTCTGTCTGTATGTAAGTCAGTCTGATTCATTTTTCTCCAATTAAATGCTGCTCTTGTTTTAATTCCACAATAAAATGACTGGAGGCCCATTCCATGTAAGACATATTTGAGGTCCCTGGTCATAAAGAGGACATACTGCTGGTTTAAATCATAGGACTGTATTACCGCGGCCTTCCCCAGCTATTTGGCCCCATTTTGTAATAAAAGCCTAGAACAAAGCCTCTGCCAGTTGGAGCGGCATAGTTTCTTTGCAATTTTGCACTTTTCCTGTTTTATGTCAGAGTGACTGATTTTTAATCTAATAAACAGCCTCTGCTTGGTAACCAGAACAAAGAGGTGGAGAATCATCTTGCAGACATCTATCAGATAGCTGTTGTAAAACTGGATTCTTCCAATACAAATGTGCATATTGGGTTTCATGCGCGGAGATCATAAAATCACTGGAGAATAAAAGGCCCCTTCTCGTTTCATGACATCATAACATTCAGAGATGTCGCAATTTGGTTCTTCAAAGGACTGCCACCATCTACAACTGCACAAAAGCTGAGTCGCACAACAGCCAAACAAAAAGCCACATGAGCCGGTTTAATGGCAATCGCAACTGAACTTTTTACTAGGGAAAGTGCAGCAAAAGTTCATTCATACAAATGATTAAAGTCGACCTTCCTGAGGACCACATTTCAAACATAAAAGTAAGAAAGTCTCCAAAATTTAATATGCCAAGACAAGACGTTTTGACAAAAGGCTTTGTCATAAATAAAACATTGAATCTGTCCATAAAAAAATGTTTTCATGGATTTTCGTCAAGCCTGCTTTAGGTCAAAAACAATTAGTTTTCAGGCATGAGTCTCACACTGGAGAAACGCCTGCATCCTTTTAAAAGTGTGACAAAAAGGTATTAAAGCCGCCTCATTGACAAAGAGAAAATGCTTCTTCAGATGAAAATAAAAAAAACGGGCCTTCACAACCCCAGCTTTCTTTCTCATTCAATTCTGTTCTCCCAGATCGTTCTTATTGGGCAGATTACTTTGATGAGACCTGCGATGATTTCCATGAGAATCAGCATGTATTTATCACACTGCATTACAGCCTCTCTGCTGCTGATGTTGACGAAGGCAGACCTCTAATCTAGCTGAAGCTGCTCCATGCAGACAGAGAGGCTGGCCGTGCAGATAAAGAAACACTGCTTCTGTGTCATTCATCACCTTCACCGTGCTCCTATCCCTGCCTTACTTTATGACTTTAATTTAATTACATTTCTAATATGAGCCTATTCAGCCTAGGCAACTGGACCTCATCTTTTAAGGACAGACCATGGAAATGGTAAAAAAAAAAGACAAAAGGAATATGAAAAACAAAGCAAAACAGTGGGAAAAATAACAAATGTCATTTGCTCCAATGCGAGACGTCGTCTAACGTGCACAGGAGGCCACAGGGCCTGAGGTAACACAGGGGGAACAGCATGTTAGATGGACAACTTCAATTTTCCATCAATCAAATTACAGTTTATTGCTCAGCTGAGCAACCCTAGGCAACAGAGACCCAGGGACTGTCAGTTATGAAACATTACATTTCTGCTGTCATATTGGACCCCAGACGCTCAGGCCATTAAAGCAGGAATGTCACATCGCTGATGACTTTCATTCTCCTTCATTTAGAGCCCCGTTTGCAGGGGTCTCTATTTGGGGGGTGGGGGTGGGGGGTTCTAATGATATTAGGTTACACATATTGCATTAGACCACTGTGAGCTAATATATGATTTCCAATGTAATGCATTTTTTTTCTCTAAAATGAAATTTATTTCAGGATGTTATGTGTAATAGTATTTTAACGAGTCTGCTGTAAATTGCCCTTGCGTTCATATTTAGGAGTATCCTTTAAATAACCTTTGGTTTGTAATTAATGTAATTAAATCACATTGACGATGCCAGAGGCCGAACTCTGTATCAATTAGACCACGATCAAAAGCTGCCGCGCAAACTCGTACTGCAATTACTGCATCATAGGCAGACCCAGGACCTCCAACATCAATGACAAAGGATGAAGTTGAAGAGCATGCCAGGCTCCCAGTGCCTTAGTGCCCACTAACAAGTCCAACACATACTGTACTTCTGATGCGTTAGATGCTACAGTCTAAACACTAAGAGGAATATGTATCCCTTTTTCTCTTAACAATGGCAAGTGTCATATGTATTGATAAAAATGCATTATTTCATGTTTATAACATCAGAACAAAATATTTCACCTATTGTCTCATGTTTGCTTTTAGTGGATTCACTCAGATGAGAGAACCTTGTATTCTGTAGTATGCTTGCTAAAGTATTTTGCAGCGATCTCCTCTAGCCATGAAGGTAGTCTTGTATAAAGGTACATAAAATCAGGTTTTCTTTAAAAAAAAAACTCAAGCACTCAAAAAATTCAAGCACAATTACGTTTTACAGTCGCTTTCCAATCATTGTATATTCAAATGACGTAATTTGAAAAAAAGCCATTCAAAGAAGCTGTTGACTCTGGCTTAATTGCGCCAAGCGGTGCCAAAATAACGGCACAATACAAACAACAGGGGCACGGGTCAATTGTTAGAGGGGTGATCCGGCTGTTAATGACACGGCAAACATTACGCAAACAAAGCGATCTCGTTACAAAGTACCAAACGTCATTATCGTCCATTAATTGCGGCGCAGTTTATCTCCGGTCGGTGAGTAATAGCAGCCAGCCTCAGACGCCACGGCAGATGTAAATGACTGCAGAGTTCCCACGGGACTGCCAGCCTGTTACCAGCCCATATGCCACCCGCAGCCAGCCAGCCAGCCAGCCAGCGAGCCCCCTCCTCCGCCCGCCTGTGCCACGGGAGGGGACCTCCTCCAAACGCAAGAGCCAAGAGGGAGTCCTCCGCACCGTCATATGATCCGGTGACAATGCCACACACACACACGCGCACACATGCCCGCCCACCCCCTGGTATTTTCTGGGAGGTGGGAGGAGTGGGGTTTGATGGGGGTGGCTGTTAGGGTGGGGGTTGGTATGAACTTGTCAGAGGCTCAGCATTATTGTTCCTCTACATGATCCTCAAGATCCTCAATGCAGGTGTTCCCTCACATCCAGCACCCCCACACCTCATCTCCCCACCCCTCAACACACACACACACACACACACACACACACACACCCCTTTGCTGTCTCTGCCGTACCTGCCCCCTCTCTCTGCCAACAAGCGCCCTCCCCGCGCCAGTCCCCCATCATTACACGGTGCCATGTAAATCCTCTTGTTTAACATACGGCTGTTTATTCCCGGCGAACAGCAGAGGCTGCCTGGCTGCCTGCCTGCCTCTGTGCATATATGCAAAGCAGGCGTGCTAACAGAGCCAGTGAGCTCGGGGGAGAGAGGGAGGCAGAGAGGGAGCGCAGGAGCCTGGCGCCTGCCTGGCGTTGCTGAGGGCTTCTTCTTCTCGCGGCTGCTCCACGTCTGCCAAACAGATGGATGAAACACAGAGGAAACCCGCGTGCCCACGGAGAAGACCTCAGACACGTGTAAAATACTCCGCTGGCTAATTTCGTATTCGCCTGTTAATTGCCTATTACCGCCTTGAGGGTGCGTTTTTTCCCCCTCCTCTCTCTTTCTCCTTTTGGCTTTTTTTTTTTTTTTCTTCTTGCTTTTTTTTTTTTTTTTTTTGAAGACTGTACATAGGAATCCCAACTCAAAGTGGAGGAGTTGCTTCATCTCTTGTAGCAGGACGAAGACAGACAGAACTTTTCTCATTTAGTCTCGCGTTCCCTCCAGCCCTATCCGGCTTTATCTGGGAGACGGGGAAATGAACGCTTCATTATAATTTCCCGCTGTCTTCATGCAGATGACATGTTCTGCATGCCGAATATCATTAGCGGCTCTCATTTTCGCTGCAGTTTCCATGCACTTGGCAGTTAGGTATTCCTGCGACTGTAATTACCATTCGCGGAGGACCCCCGTCAGAAGGCACAGATCATCCTAATAGGTTTGACGCTGATCAAGATTTTTTGCCCCCCTCTCTGTGCCCGCCCTCAACAAAAAACACTAATCGCAGGGGAATCCATTCAGCGGTCCTCTTGTGATCTTAATTTTTGAGTGACTTTTTCGGGGGTATTTTTTTTTCCTCCTTTTCTGTCCGCTCCTTCTGGTGGCGCTTAAAAAAACAACAAAGCGCATTCGCATGCATAATGGCCACTAATTCCGCCTTGCACGCCTTGCCTTCTGATCCATGAAGAGCAGCGATCTCATTTGCATATGCCACATTCAAATGAGCACTGTTGTAAGTGCCCTTTTAATTAGCTGCCGTTCATCGTGGTTGAGTTTAACTCGTTTGGCTGCCGTCCCGATTTAAATCAGTCATTGTCTTCGAGCAACAAGCATTAATTCCGTCAGAAGGAGAGGAAGAAAGAAAGGGGGGAGAGCGCGATTTTTTGATGAGGCGTTAGTTTGTTCTGCAGCCGCTGTTTTGTTGGGGCTAATTTACCCTGGGTCCCTACCGCCTCACTCCTTTAAGCTATCCTCTTTGTCTCGCCTTTGAAATTTACAAAATCTTACAAGAAATCAATACTTAATTGATTATTCACTTTTTTCCCACAGCTTCAAACAAGGATGTGTGTGTGTGTGGGGGGGGGGGGGGTTTGCAGGGTTATGGAGTCCTTCAGCGGGAGGGGGGGGGGGGGGTCGGTCTCCTTTGCACAGTAGATCCAAGAGTATTTCCCTGCTGTTTCTTCTAGTCTAGTCTGCAGGAAGAGGAAGGCAGGCAGCCAGACAGGCACGCCAAGAGCATGAAGTAGCAGAAGCAGCGGCGGCAGCAGGGGTAGGGGCTGAAGAAGTCCTGTGTGTGAGTGACGACGACAACGGAAGCGCTGCAGTGCACCGTGCCAACTCACCGGTGGGAAAACAGAGCTGGTGCAAGGAGACAGGAAGAATGGTTCCCATGCCAGAGCTGGAGCTCGATTACCCTGACAGCGATTGGGTGGCAACTGAGTTTGACAGTTATTGTTAACAGCAGCTGAAGAGGACAACAAAAACAAAACGTGGTCATCATGAGGATCACGATGACAATCTTTGTGGATTTTTATCACCAGTGACTGTGTGCACTGGGGCATTTTGTTTACATGGAACCAGAATGGAGTGGGCACTGTGCCACCTGGACCTGGGTGAATGGGTGACGCACACCTGGCAACTGGATTAGTACACGTGTGGCGCGCAGTGCCCGTCTCCAACGCGCACGGTGAATGGCAGGCACGCAACACGTCGAGACGTGAAGCTAATTTCTGAGGGGCTGTGATGAGCGAGAGAGAGTGAGACAGACAGAGGGGTGGGGGGAGGCATGCAGTGCGACAAGAAGGAACAGATGGCTAGGCTGGCGCTGTGCCAAGGCCAGGGGAAATTAATGTGCTGGATAACTGTGCATCAGCGATGCTGCCACTTGTTGACTCCTGGCGAACCCTCACTGCCTTGCCCTACTCCTGCCTCCGCCTCCGCCACCACCTCCACCTCCTCCACCACCTCCACCTCCACCCCACGGGACTGGCAGGGGCACCTCCTACCTTGTCACTTGCACCCCAGGAGCACATCAGCACCTCATGATCATGGGAACGCTGCTGAAACTTGAAAGACACTGACACCTGGCAACCCCTCCACCCCGCCTCAGAACCGCCTTGACAGGAAGCTTGTATCTGTGAACGCAAGGGGCAGGGGGGACAGAAGAGGGTGCAACACCAGCTAGCAGTGCTTCCGCTGGCTCCGTTTTTTCCTGCTTAATGATGAGAGGAGAGGGCTGGCACTCAAGGCTGCCGTTATGCGTCGCATATTAATAACCCGCTGACTAGACAAGTAGACAGCGTCCGCCCTGCCTCCCTCTCTCGTGCGGAGCGTGCCACTCACATGGGCAGGGTGTTCAGGAGAGGTACTGCCACGCGCTAACACCGGACTAACGGATGTAACCGCCCAGATGCCAAAAACACCTACGCTTATTGTGCGTGCGTGCATGTGTGAGTGTGAGAGTGTGTGTGTGTGTGTGTGTGTGTGTGTGAGTGTATGTATGTGTATGCATGGGGGGGTGCAAACGAAGGGAGGAGGAACATCACAGAGAGCATCCGCCGTCATTACTCGGAGACAAAAGCTTGTCCCAGGACTGTTTTTTTTATTTTTTTTGTGCTGGGCTCAGTTTTTTCTCTCCTGTTCTTCTTCGAGGGGAAAGCCAGCATGAGCTGACTCAGAGCATATTGCTCAATAAACGTCTCTCCGTCTGGATAAAGCGAGACATCATGCGATGCCCAGGGGGGCTCTGGGAAATCAAATGTGATGTTTGAAGTAGAACAATTTGAGGTACATTACTGAGAAAGCAATTTGAATTGCCAATGAGGTGATGCATATCTGCATGTTAATTAGAACAATGTCAAGGTTCCCGTCGTCTGGAGTCGCTTAGCGATGGGCAGGAATTCGCTGGAAGCTCTGTTGGGAGACTGCTGCATGATCTGCATACATTACCAGGGTGTTTTTTTTTTTTTTTTCGCTCTCCGGCTTTATTTTTTCTTCAGCAAAAACAAACATGAAACGAGCAATGAAATGAAGGGAGCGGGTAGAGGAGGAGGTGGCGGTTGGGGAGGGGCGGGCGTCCGAAATTAAAATTATTGATTGATGCCGCGGCCGTTTTGGAGATGTAATTAGACGCGATGTGGACAAAAGCTGATATTATAATAGATTGTCTCAGAGTTTGCAGTCAGATTGTGCTAGAGCCGTAATTTATCTTCCTTCATGCAACGTGGATATTAAAAACGGTAATTAGAATGTTGAAGGGATGCAACGCAGGTATCACATGCCAACGGAATTAGATTCTTTTAACCTATTTGTTCTTACATGGATGATGTCAAAACTGCCCTTGGATAAGGTAGGTTTCTTACCGGAACGAGACGGCACTGATTTACTCATTTGGCAGGTGTTTGCCAATCTACAAGGTCTACGACGATTTTACAATGGAAATAAATGTTACAAATGTTACAAAATGTGTGGTCATTTCTTTAGGATATTCTGTCTGCCATGAGACTACATGGATTACAAAGCATGTATTAATAGTGTCCATAGAGTCAATGGCAAGGTTTGTGATTGCATTCTATCACTAACACTATGAAGTCTGAAGCAGTGGTTGATGGCATTGAATCAATAAGCCTATATCTATTGACATACCCTCTCTCGATCACAAGCTGTTGAAAAGCATCCTCCATGTCATAGACAGATGTTAACCAGAATGTTTTAAAAATGTACCACATAAACATGCTAAATATTGCATAAATATATCAAATCAGACGAGACACCCGAAGGCATTAAGAGACGCAGCGGTGTTCTCGTCTGAGACTTCAACTCGTCTTGAGATTTCCTCACCACACAAAAGGATTGCTGGGTTGTAAAAAGCCAATGCATATGCAGCCAGAGCAATGTCCTCCCTTTTATTCTCGTAATGTAATGGCTACATGTCCTTGAATCAGGGAAGCAACATCCAATCCTGTTCCTCCTCTCCTAGTCATAAATGGAATGGTGATGCAATTCAAGAGTCATCCAGCAGATATCCTTCAGAGCACAGACTTCATAGAGAATAGGCTCCGTTTGTCATGGTGATCGTAAGGTGAGAATGCACTGCTTGACTTTGTATTTGTTTGCTGGCACAAGGAATGAGGAGCCACAGAAGATGAAAGTTACTCCTCTAAGCCCAGTTGCTATAATTGGCAAGAAAGAAAAGCCTTTGGACAAAGTTCTTTCAATCAGTTCAGGGAGACCAGAGTTGGGGGGCTAAGACAAAAAAAAAAAAGGAAACAATAATTTCATCTAATATCGATACATGTGTACTCATTTAGTCTGTGCCTCATGCTCACTCATAGCGAATAAGAAAACATCAAGTTCCCCGCTGCAGATGTCATTACCCTAATGGGCCTTCATTTTCTAGGGTCATTAGGGAGCACATTAATGCAGCCTCCTGTTTTCATATGCATAGCCAGGCAACACATGGGTCACCATATCCAAGTCCCATGTCTCAGTGCGCGGAGAGCACACCCGCGTTGTCCTCGTAACTGTTGTTTTATGCATATGCACCCTCTCCGCTGGGATTGAGCACAATATTTATGAGCTCCGCATGACGTGCATATTATTATTGTTATTATCTGTTTCAGGGAAATAACATTAGGCCTGGCACGGGCAATCACCAAATTGCCTGATTTATGTGGCAGAGAGATGCGAGGGAACGCCCTTCATGCAAAAAGGTTGTAAAAATTTATTTTAGCAGATTAATTAATCTCCTTCCAGTGATCGTGTCACTTCCAGGTCAGGTTCCCGGCTCGGTCAGTTTCGCTGGCGGATGAAAACACACACCTCGCAGGACTGGGCCAGTGACCTTTCTTCTCTTCAGATAGAACGCTTTCCTTCCCACGAAGGCTCATCTCATTCCGTTGGGGATGCCTGAATATATTAAAAAAGTGTTTCACCACAAAAGGAGGACTGCACTGTGTATTGCATTTTCTACATAAAAAAATGCATCGAAAATATTTCCACTGAATGGTTTTAAGTAAGGGGCCATGGGATCCATGAGAGAGAAACAATTTCACACTACGTTTAACATTTTCTATAAGGGCACCGCACTTTATGTGGATGCAGATCAGGATCGCACCACAGTGCCGAACCCGAAATTGCTCATATCTTTTTCTTTAAATTCTTTATACTTAATAGTATGCTATGATATACAGTGTTTCTCAACCTGTAAACACAGATAGAAATCCTTCCTGCCACCTATTTTTAAGTGGTTTCTCTATGTGCGAAAGAACGAGAATCAAATAATTCCATTAAATTTGGATTTTGTAGGCAGACAATGTGCTGCTCTCTGCAACACATGTGAGTGAAAAAGTAAACACATTTGGGAACTCTAATAATCTTGTGCTTAAACCACGACTGACTCCTGGATATGTCCGTAATCCTAATGAGTGCGCAGCACCTCCACAAGCTAATATTCCAGATCACTTCAGCAGGCAGCCATCTTCATTTACACAGCCTTGTCAAATCAGCTGGATATATCTCACCTGTGGCTCGCCTCGCTCCTCTGAGCTCAGACGACGTGGGATCTGTGATTAGATTTTCTTTTTTTAATAAGTCACTGGTGGTGTAATGTAATATCTCCTCTGGTGAGGCAATCAGATAATTAGGTATATCTGAATTTATAAAAAAGAAAGAAATGATAAATGTTCACTGTTTAAAATACCGTGAATTCCAAGGATGAATGCTATATGGTCATACAAACTAGGATGCATGGCAGACAGAGCACTTCCAGAGTTTCACTACTCTAAACATCACAACCTGTTGCTGGTCGACATGGCTGACTTAATCAGAATGCTCCAGCCGATGGACAACAAAGCCAGCTCTCAAAGTCAATGACGTCCCACTGAGGTAAACAAACATCTCACTCGAAATCCCATAGATCCGTCCACACAGTGGGCACGCAAGGCCTTCAATAAGTGCACCCATCTAAATACACCCAGCCATTCAGCAGCAGTCCTTCCAGTAAGCAGCAGCTCTCAAGGAACTTTCGAAACCAAATGGAGGGAAAGATAATTGCACAATAATCAGCTGCATATAGGACACATACTCATAATAACGTTGTATCCCATTTATAAAACACTACACTTCACTACACCACACAAAGTGGAGATGGAAGATCCATTATGAACGCAATAATGAAAAGAAAGCAAGTCATGTATTGGACAAGACTTGCAAGGTAAAAACTATGTCTTCCAGTAGATGTACCCCATTTTGCATGGCTCAATTATGACACAATTGGGATAATTTGAGGACACACTTCTACATGCATGTCTAAAAGGCACATCCAGAAGCACATGCTTTGAAACCCATCCTTTTAGCATACATTTATAGATTAGAAGAAAGCGGACTTTCAGTGTAGATGCATTTTACATGCTGCCTGAATGTTACATTCAGAGTGTAAGCAAAATCATCCTTCTTTTAAGTGGACGCTCTCGCTATGATAAAATAATGCACATGTAAAAACACACACACACACACACAAGGACAAGACACACACGTCATTGTGTGTGTGTGTGTGTGTGTGTGTGTGTGTGTGTGTGTGTTTGTGTGTGTGTGTGTGTGTGTATGAATGTATAGAGAGAAAGAGAGGAAGGAGAGACTCCACACAAAAGCATAAACAACCCAAAGCACCATATACAGTATTAGACTACTACCCATCATCCATTACTATAACTACACGCGTAACCACTATAGGCGGTTGTTGAGTAGAACGCAAGCTTCTACGCACTACACTCTGCTACCATTGCACAGCTCAGCAGCCTCACCAGGACTGTTCCAGCTTACCCATCAGCCCTTGCAACCGCCGTGCCACTCTTTCCTATGTAGCCTGTGGCTTGGCTAAGCCCTTCATGAATTTAAACCAGTGTTCGTTCGCCACACTTTAAAACGGAGCAGCCCCTGTGCTTGTGCGCGCGGCAGCGGGGATTGTGATGCAAATGAATGCTATGATTTGTTATCGTGAACATGGCCATGGTAGAGTGGCCGTAAAGCTTTATCAATGACCGGGTTCATTTAATTAAAGATTCAAAAGGGAGCCCTGGTTGCCTCCACAGGGCCTGACTTGGAATGCAGGGCACGCTTCCAGAGATTATTGCAAATATGTCTGTTGTAAAGGAGTCCACTTCAGGGTAGAGAAAACAAATATTAGGTCCCCGCCAATGCCAGAGGACGACGAGCCGCACTCTCCATTTTAATGCTCTGTCTGTGTGCTCATGCTTTACAGGGTCAGATCTACATTTTCCTTCACCGCACCGCACCACACACACACACACACACACAGACACACACACACAGACACACACACACACACACACACACACACACACACACACACACACACACACACGCACACACACAGACACAGACACAGACACACACTGAATTTCTCAAATGTTTTCCGAAATATGGGATGTGACTGAAATAACATTGCTCGACCAACAGCCAAAGGAAAAAGGAAAGAGGGGAAAAAATAAAGGCAGCAGAAGGAAGAAGGGAAAAAAATAGATGAAGATGTGCACTTGAATATGGAGCCCCATTTCGCTCAACAGACAGGTAGCCACCCTGATTTGTATGTAAGTGCAATGCCCCCACCTGTGTCCTGCCATAATGAAAGACCACTAATGGCTGAAACTGTCACTCACCGAGCCCATAACACGAAACCCGACCTACCCTCCGGGCCAGCCGTGTGCTATGTTTAAGCATATTGTCATTTAGACTGTAGCAGAATTATTGATTCCATAGGCTGAATTTTTTAAAGTAATGATTACGTCCCAGGCAGCTTGATTAAACCCTATTGCTATTGACGGAAACATTGCAAAGAGCCGCCGAGCGCCGCTGGATCACAATCAAGCTGATTGGAGCAGCTGCATGTCCCCCGTGCAGTTTTCGCCTACCTTAAGTCAAAATGCCCCCCCCCCCCCCCCACACACACACACACACACACACACACACCAGTCCTGCTTACCCCCCACAATCAATGAGAAGGCATCCAGTATATTAGACGTGTCTGGGGCTGGAATCTCAAACACAAGAAACACACGAGCCCTCGAATGGACTTGCTGCTGACTTTGGGGTGAAATGGTTACTTTCTGCAGAATTGCTGTAATGATAGATTATTTGGGACTAAACGGTGGCAGGGCACGGGTGTGGGAGGTGGAGGAGAGGGCTTGGACTGTGTTTAAAAATGTGTGTTGGGT
>NC_085012.1:26603710-26651210 GCF_963854185.1 Sardina pilchardus
CTGCCCCTCCATCTCACAACTGAGAATGAGCAAGGTCCAACTGCTCCTAAATTCATCTAAATGTGTTGAAACATCTAAATCAAATGTCTATAAACTTGAGTTTCATATTATTTAATGTTTAATCACCACATAATTATGATAACATAAATAAACATAATAAACATCATTATGTAAACAATAAACATAATTATTTTGCATCGTATCTGACTATTTATATTATTTAGTGCAAACAAAACGTCAAACAAGACAGTGTGTTCAGTTCTGCCTGATGATCTGGTATAAACACAGGGAGTGCTGAACTGAACACCCCCCCCCCCCCTCCATCCAACCGCCGCATCCCAGAGGCACATCCAGGCTCAGCATCTGTGCACTGCATGACTCAGGCAGGTCGGAAGGGACATGTCTCAAGGTCGAAAGGTCATCTTTCTTTCCTCCTTTTCAACTACAAACCCACCAAGGCATCCCCTGCTTCACACACACACACACACACACACACACACACACACACTCCAATTCCTCTAAACCTCCCAGCAGAAGAAAAAGAAAAAAGAAGACATCAGGTTTTACTTCAGAGAGTCGACAGAGATGCATATGAACTGAAAATCCAATTATGAGCATGGTGAATGGCTTTTCAACTTCGCACTCTCTGACTCCAAGTCTCTGATCTAATTAGGACTGGATGGAAAGGGCCCATGGCCCATCAAAAATAAACAACACAAGATGAAAAGGCAGACAAATTCCCAATTAATACACACACACACACACACACACACACACACAGAGAGAGAGAGAGAGAGAGAAACACATGCACATGCACACACACGCACACAGTCAGTGCAATCAAAGGCAGTCTTTCTATAAAGCATTTCAGTGTTTGTGATGAGTTCTAAGAGGAGCATGTTAGGTGACGGGCCATGAAAGCAAGGGACCATGTTGTGCTCCACGGCCATATGGATTCCATGGGTCTGCTGAGCTTTAGGCGGAACAAAGACAAAGTCTGAACCTCAGCCGACCTGCCCAGGGCACTGCATTCCACTGACACAGATTCATACTCACACACAGACACACACACAGACACACACACAGACACACACACACACACACACACACACACACACACACACACACACACACACACACACACACACACACACACACACACACACCATCACTTCCCAGGACACTGCATTCCATTGGCTACAAGCAGCAAGCGCACAGCCTCAGGTCATTTGACTTGGGGAGTCTCTGAGCGACAGACAGGGAGAGAGACGTAGGGGGCATACACACACACACACACACACACATACACACTCACACACATGCACGCACGTACGCACGCACATGCCCATGAGCAAACACACACACACTAAACACTCACACACACCATACACAAGACACATAGATACACACACAGTGTGCAAACACAGACACACACACAGACAGAGACACACACACAGACACAGACACCAACACAAACACACACACACACACACACACACACACACACACACACACACACACACACACACACACACACACACACACACACACACACACACACACACACACACACACACACACACACACAAACACACACACACACACACACACACACACACACACACACACACACACACACACACACACACACACACACTCCTCTAAAAAGACCGGCCACATTTTACTCTTTCATTCACCACAGCTACTTAAATAACCAACAAAACAAATGCAACTGTCATGATGCATAATAAAACTGCTTGTTGTTAACTTTAATAGTATAACTTCTTATCATAGAGGGCATATTTCAAATTCAAATTCAAATTGGTTTATTAGCATGACTGTTTTGGGTGGTGGGTGTGAGCCCAATTAACAGCAGGATGTGCGATGTGGGGTGTGTGTGTGTGTGTGTGTGTGTGTGTGTGTGTGTGTGTGTGTGTGTGTGTGTGTGTGTGTGCATGCTCACGCATGTGTGCGTGTATGTATGTGTATGTATGTATATATGTGCATATGAATGTGTGTGTGTGTGTTAGCCTATCAACACAAACACTTGTTTTCTTTAGATTTAAGTTGACTTTCAGATTTTACAAACTGTAATTAGCATATCTATAGGATATCTCACAAATCTGGTGAATTTGTGCCACCACAACAGTCAACTTCTTTGCATACTTAATTCAATTACCTAGAAAATGGTAAATGTATAACACAAAGTTCTCATGGAGAAAGATGCTTGTGTCTGTTGTGGACGTACAAATAGAAACTCTGAAGGTCTCCCATTTATCTTAATCACTCATACTTTATGCAGTTCATCCTTTTTGGGATTTTGACAAGCATAATTTATCTGCTGTATAATTTAGTTGGTTAGGAAAGTGTCAGTTGGAATGAAATTGATCAGTTGCCCTCCTCGCTCGCCATTTACCTACGGCATTTGGGGCCTAAGCTGCTATATTTGGCCTGGCGGGTGGCTTGGGGTTCCTCAAATATATCATCAGTCATTTAAACCAATTAACGACTTCTAATCGGGGGGAAAAAATGGTGGTATTTCTGAGCAAGACTGAGAGAGGTAATTCTCAAAGCCATTTTCTCCTAAATCCCATTAGAAAGAAGCAGGAGAAAAAACAATCTGGCCAGTGTCATAAAATGGAGGGATTTTGTTTAAGGACTGGAAGGTATTGCAGACCAGATTACTTGAAGCTTATTTTCTTTGTTGGAAAATTACATTTTGGAGGACTAGCTTTGAGTCACGGCTAAAATCACATGGCCGTGTGGTTCCTTCTTTCCAAGGTTCCAAAGGCGATGCTATCTTCAAATCCTTTATTATATGGAGTATCAAAGGCACATTTGTGTCTCTCTAGTGCTTTTATTTGCACTGTTTCTATTTTGCTTTAGATTAAGGTCTGTTCTTAACCAAATATATAGGACCAACACAACTTTCTTTTGAATACACCGAGATAAGGTGACATAGATTTCTGTGAAATCTCTATAGACTTTCATGCTTTTCATTTCAATCCTGCAGATAAATCAAGTATCCATCTATCTATCTATCTATCTATCTATCATACTCTACTTATTCTCAATATGTTCATTGGAAATTTCAGACTCCTAGCAGTTACTCTTCAGAAGTACAAGCTGAGATATATGTTAAAATAGGTCAAATCACTTCTCACTGCAGATGAGTCTAAGCAACCTGCCAAACATATGACCCCACTGAACGACTAAGGCAAGAATCGATAGACAAACAGAGCTGAAGGAGTTCTTCAGGATGCCTTTGTCATTCTGGAGTACACTTCAATATCCATACCCATTACTCAAATCCACAACCTTACTAAATGCAAATAATTTAAGTGACAACAAATACATGGAAATAAAAGTCCATCAAAAGGACATCAGTTCTGATTCTCAGGAGAAGGAATACAACAAAGCAACTGAGAATCTGAATATTAAAGTTGTTGTTGTTGTTTTTACCTCGGTTGCTTTGGTGCATCTCTTAAATGACCATGGACATTTTCTCTGTAAGTGCAGTTTTCAAAACAATTTGTGCAAACAGCACCACACATTGGATTACATGCAAAAGCTCAAAACTACAAAAGCTTGTCAGTGTTATGAACAAGAAGGTCAAATGTGTAGCCATGTTGTCAATATAAAGGTTTACACTATTCAACAGAGAACCTGTATAATGCTTTTTGGCTGTTATGCGAAATTGCTTTTATGATGTGCACAAGTCAATAGATGATGTGGAGATTGAACTGGTAGGCCTAGTTCTGAGAATTTCAATTCAAATTGAAATTCTCAGAAATGCACCAAAGCGACTGAGAGAAATTGTAAGCCTACACAACATACAGTTTCTGATTATAATATAAATGTGATTAGCATGCCATTTATTTTTTACAATGGTTTGGTTCATACTGTAGTACATGGTATCCCTCATGTCAATATTTTTTAATGGTGGTATAGCCACAACATATACTACCGGTATGTTTTCTTTCTTTCATTCATCCTTCAGTCATACAGATGTTTTGATACAAATCCATGCAGCATGTAGCATACATGCTTTTTGATCATGCAGCCGTAAACATAGGGTCCAATTTCCACAGACCGGGACAGATGCTGTAAAGTGCTGGTTGCATCCTCTGGAGACCGTGAAGTATTATAACTTCACTTTGATTAAAGTTTAATGGATGAACTGTAGCTTGGACAGGGTAGATTGTGCTCAGTGTGCTGTTTAGGGTTCCGTGTGGATGCTCTGAGTCTTGTTGCCGGGTGAAGTCTTCCGGCTCAAGATATCAAAGTGACTATAGCATGTTTTTTTTATTATTATTATTAGTATTTTTTTCTTTTCAGAACCAAATTCTTGAAGAAAAAAAAAGATGTAAATATGAAATCAGTTTCATAGATCTGAAGGTCATTCATACACAAATGTATGTTTGAAAACATAATAAATATCACCTTGGCATTTTGAAGTTCAGTCCAAGTCCAAATAGCGATAATAGTTACCATATTTTAAAAGAAGCATACACAGTACATTCAATTCATGCCTCCACCAAAATGGTCTCAATTTGTATTTTCAGTAAAACCATATGGTCACACACAAGCATCGCACCAACTGCATGCTCACCACACAGGGTCTGCAATGCTTTACTAACTCTGGAGCCGTTTAACCAAAGCCGTCAACGTCACTCACAAATAGTCCTTATGTATATCATTCAAGGCTTCATACAGACAGTACACATATTTCAGAACATTTCTGTGCCGCTAATAACCTCATTTCAGGCTCAGAGAAAATTGGCGAGAGAAAAACTAGGGGTAGTTGAAATGTGAAATACACAATTTTCCCTGAAAAGCCACTCCTCTGTAACCCTTTGACTTTTAGAAAGGAATAGAATAACAAGCCACAGTCTAGTGGTTTAAATGCAGCCCAGTATCTTTTTTTATTGTGCATTTTCAAATACATTTTTTCATTACAATCTGTGGTTTGGATCAGCCTTTATAGTTTGAGGCTACATGGATACTACAGAGCTATGCTGTAATTCTCAGACGATTTCTGAAGGGCCAGATGAGAATTCCAACACACTTGTAGTATTTCACTTCACTGTTTTGAAGAAGGGTGAATCACTTGCTTCAAATTTGTATGCATTTGTAAAGATACACATTCACACTTGTGCATAGAAAGAAAGTTGCTATAACAGTTAGAATTCCACAACTACCTCCTTGAAGAGTTCAGTGTTCTGCATTACTGCATTCTCTCACGATAACAGACAGTTCTACAAAATCCATTTCAGTTTAAGAGTGTAGTTCTGAACTCCATGACACCTTGCTACTTTCAGGGTGGACAAAACCAACCACTGTACTTGAGGCCTGGCCCTGTCTGAACCCTGGTGCATTCTGTATTAGTCCATACGGCTCCCTCCTTAAGGTTCTCTAGTGGCAACACAAGTTTAGGAACATCTGTCAACCATGCACATAGTGTGTACTACATGTGGCTCTACACGGAGAACTTAGCTTTACGTGTTCACGGAGGGCTACGCTCTATGATCACCCAGGAGCACGCACCAAAAACAAACTCAAGAAAACACTGCTGTGATTATTGTTTTCACCGAGGCGATTCAGGGGTCAAGCAATGGCTCTGTTCTTTCTGAGGGTGCTGAGGGTTAAGCAGTGTGGGGTAGCGGTGTGTTTCGAGTCTGCCTCCAGGCTTAATGGAGATACTGAGGTTTACCCCCATTTACCAACCTACTCTTCAATTTTCACCGCAGGCTCGCAGTCACTATCGATGGGACTAAGCAACAATACAGAACACTGTAAAACTTCCTACAATGAATGAATTTCTATATGAACACTAATTTAAATATTTTTACATCTAAATAAGCATAAAACATTTGAAAGGTTTCCTGATCTTAGCATGAAAGACACCAAAAAATTGGACATTTTGCAGAGGAATTTGCATCCACTTATATTCATAATGGTCCAGAGCACTTAACGTTTATTGTCAATATTCAGATCTTGGGAGCACTGCCCTTGAGCATGTGCTAGAAAACCACACTTACACACAGCAATGCCAAAACAAGTTCACCAGTGGGTTCAAGAGGAAATCAATGCATACCTTTTCTCATATATAACAAATCAGATGCCATGCATATCCTAATGCATGTTGCAAATGCTTTTTTAAACAAATTTCTCCATCTTGCATAGACAGACAATGGCCGGGTTTCCCAAAATTGTTAAGAAGCTCTTAAGTGCTAAGAACTTCTTAGGAGCGTTGTAAGAATGTTCTAAGAACGCTCCTAAGAAGTTCTTAGGACTTAAGAGCTTCTTAACGATTTTGGGAAACCCGGCCAATGCCGTTTCACTGCTATTATGGGAATATGCACTCACTCTCTAAAAATGTACAGCGCCATATCATGAAATTCTGAATGGACTGAGAAGTGAACTTGATCAATGAAACACAGACAATGCTTTTATTTTCCTCAGGCCATGAATGCCAGAATGCACATGAACACCCTGTATGGGTGAGTCCAGCTTAAGAAATGAAAAGTTCTAGTGTGCATTGACTGTAATTGTGCACAAGTTATCTACTAATTTGTCCATTAACAGTTGTGCTACTTAGAATCAGCTGGTTAAGTGAATATTTAAAGTGGTAGCACTTTTATTTTCTTTCTGAAGCCTGAGTTTTCCAGTTCAGTCCTGTCCAGGCTGGAATATGCCAGACCAGAGCTAATTCAGTTTCAGGGGTGGCTGCTATCGGAAATATCTCCAGACTTAAGAAAAGACTTTGGCCCAGTGTCATTCTCCAAACTCAAAGACTCACAGACTTTGATGCCTGTTCTCGATAAGTTTCTGAGGGCTTAGGGGTGTCCCACTGTAAAATCGTGAAGTGCATGAGGGTTCGCTTGCAGACTTTCTGAGCCCTTCCCGTAAGTTGGCTTTCATGGAATGGATGGGAATTGCCAACAACTCATTCAATGTTTTTGGCATTGTCAATTTCACAATATGTCACAGGTGCTGTCCCCTTCCTGTTATTAGCATTTTGAACCCTCACAGCCTCTCAAACTCAGTCACTTATCAGCAGACGTCAGTTAAGTCTTTCAGGGTTCAGGGCTTAGACCTTAAGGGTGAGAAGGAGATTTGGCCTTTAAAGAACCAGAAGTTCCGAGGTCATTATAGTTTACCCAACTGCCTTTTAGCATGTCATGGTCATGTCTAACGAACCAACCGCATGACCTCTTCTATTCTAAGCTATTCTTACCAATTAAAAGGGACAAGGTCAAATCACTGATTAAAGAGGTGATCATCTGAAAGCCTCTGGAGATATAAAGCAGGCTTTATGTGGCAATATGTATCTTATATACTTGATTAAAGCTCATCACACTAGTAACTACGACAAAAGATGAGTGAGATTAATAATTATATATTTTGTTCACATTATCTAGCCAAACACTGATGGATGTTCAGCTCAAGTGTACATACAGATATATCTTCCCCCAAGACTTTGTCCACAGCAAATGAGCCTTGACGATTATTTTCATAAAAAGCAATAAAGACCTTTAATTACAAAAATGCCAATATTAATTTATCTTTCAAAAAATCCATAATGCTATTAAGAGCATAATTAAAAATATCATTTGGTAAGCTGAGGAAAATTGCATTTTTCACACACGTGACACATGGAACTTAATTCATGTTTGTTTTCAGGGGTCCGGAACGCAAACATTAGCACTGAAATATTAATCCGATCTATTGTATTGATGAAAAAATCAACATCACAACAGCGGTCCATGCGTCAAACACACATGCATCATTACGCTTCCCTACAATTACAAAGGCTCATCACCTCCTCAACTCCACTGCAGGCCCAGGGAGACAATGGAATACGGCAAATAATCAGTGGACTAGTCTTCACATTGCAATTTTCCACAGCCCCCTTTTTGATTAGTTAGCTCACAGACAAAGGCAGTACATCTCTAGACATTGCTGCATTGACTATGTCTGTATTATAGACACCTAACTAATATATGTTTAAACTAATGGCCATTCAAAATAGGACATAGTGGGCACAAATGAAGTGTGACTGAAAAAAAAGTATTGAGCTACAGGCATTTTTGATTGGTTGGTCCACACTGTTTGTTGGCCTGTATCAGTCTGATCTGGGCCCTATCAAAGCCAGAACAGGACCAGAAAGAATAGCTATCCAAGAAATGTGGGTTTTTTAAAAATAAAAAATAGAAAAAACAGGGCATTAAGACATTTCTCTTTTTTACCCATAATGGGATTTGATTCCCCTGGGTTGCACTGCTCTAAGACAGCTTCTTCCTTGTGTTGACCAGTCAGGTATGACGACACCTCCCTACTCCCTCATCCTGTCGGAGATAAATAATAAATGAAAGTGGTATTTGAGTCCTCAAATCATTGTGTGGGTCAGGAGCTTTTTTTTTCAGTGAACTCCGAAAGACAAGCAACTCTATCTTGAATGCTAAAGGTTAGCAATGCTAAAGGTTAGCATTCAGGATGGGTGCCATACAGTGGCTTGCGGGTAGTTTCTAAACATTTCGACGACATGCCACTGAAAGACTTTGAAAGTCTTCCCTTATCTCTCCAAGGTATGGCTGGACAATGCTAAAAATACATACAACATGTACTCTTACTAGGCAAGTGTCTTGCTACGCTGTTTTTTTATGTGTATATGTCTGTGGGTTATGCTCAAATGGGTTCAGAATGAATTGACTGAAAAACAGAACATAGACAGCTTCATAATACATACAGAAATGTGTCTTTTAGCATGTCGACGACTCGTCATATTTCCAACTAATTCACCCAATAAAAGATAGGATGGCAGTGTTGATTAAGCTGATTAGCAATGGCAAAACACGACATCACACACATCACTTTATGTCCCCACATCCTCTGCAATTTCCTCTGACTTCCTGGCTCAGAGTCCTGGACACTCATTGACCCTTTGGCCCACGTTGCCCTTGGACACAACTGATATAGTGCAGGCGGCTATCCCTCTATTCATTAGAGGCCACGGAGCTCTGTTATTTTTGGAAATGCTCATTAGCTAAGGTCAACTAATTATTTGTACACTTAATTAAGGTCATGGCCCTCGTCACAGTGCCCATTGAGCTCTATACGTGATTGGGTTAAACACTCTTGTTCGACCCATTTCATCATTTGTCTTTGGGGTGTAGTGGACACACAGAATTTGCTCCTTGGCAGGCCATCAATGGCCTGTCAATCCTGCCTTTACATCCATTCATCTGCAAAGATCTACAGAGCCTGGCGGAAAAAAAACCCTGAGCAATGAATTTAGAGAAATGTGCAAACAGGAGTCTTCCAAAACGAGTATTCAAGAGAGTGCATATTCTAACACTCAAAGGAATTTAGTTTCTAAGATTGGATCACTTAGCACACACACACATACATGGCATATATGAACCTTATCTATTGCTGAAGATTCTATGCATGAAGAGATCTACACTGCATGTGGCTTTGATGTGGCCCTCTACTATTTACTATTTCAAGCCTAAAAGGAACAATATATCTCTTAAAAGGGTGTGCTCTAAAAAGGTAAGCTTCAGTGAAACTGCAACTGGGTTGGCACAGATCCGAGGTATCCCACACTGCTGAAAGATTCACTTGAGTCCACCTTCTCTATTCTTTTCTTCTTCTCCACAGTTTTTTTCCCTCTTTTTTTCAGAGCAGTACTTTCCATTGACCCAAATTGCATTACTGCCAGAACCTCCTCAAATTGCATCAAAAACCCAGTTTATATTCCCACAGATGTCTAACAAGCAGCGGATATGGTGTGGGATTATGGACAGGGGAAAATCAATGGGCTGCTGTCTCTGAGGCTTCGATATAGATCATGAATCACGGCGAGGAAGTAGCCCATGATGGCTGAGGCTGGCAGTGCCGGGTGGGAGGTGTGCGGAGCGTGTAACTTTAATGGACTATTGTCTTTGGCCATGCAAACACACAGTCATTACTGTCTACTGTGTTTTGCATGACAATGACAGTGACAGCAAGGCTGGTACCTAAACCCTTAATGATTGGGTATGAGCTAGACACGTAACTTAAAAAAAAAAAAAGCTAAAACAACGGTCAATGATGTCTATTCCTGCGTATCCCTGCTCCCATCGAGGTGTTTATGAGGTTTACAAGGGTGTGCGTGCGATTCAATAGCTTTTGAGATCAATGTTTCACTTGAGAGGGGAACCTGGCTCACAATCACGCTAAACTGCGAGGTTTCACAATCCGAAGGCTGAGCATCACAGCCCACACCCGATCCATAAAGTCAATGGGTCTCCTTTACATAACACGAGGTATCAGAGGTCCCTCATCTGGTTTCCGTTAGCACTGTCAAGTGTCAGCGTCCCGAAGTGCCATCTATCATGTCGGGATGTGGCAGTAGGGTTTCTCTGATGCAACGCAAACCAAACATGACATCTTCTTAAGTCCGAATGCTGCAGGACCAGCCCACAGCACCATGCCCCCTTGGCTGGTTATCCAAAAGATTGCTATTGAATACCTGTCAAAGGTTACATTGCCAGGGGTTGCCCTGGTGTCAGGGGGAGGGTGGGAATGAGGTCATTCCACCAAACGCCCATGAAATGAAACGCGCAAGAAGACAGTCCATTCTACTTTTAACATGTGGTAAAGACATACAGAGCAGTAAAGCTTCATTCTTTTTTTCATTAAGCAGTTCCATACTCAGTAAGACCTTGAAGTTCAGCCTTATATCTATAGGTGGGGAAGTAGTCTTTTTCTTTACTATTTCCTTTCAGATTGAGAACAATGTCACTTGAAACCCAGCTTCAAATTTTAATGCATTTCATTTATAAAAGGCATGATTACATCACCAGAGATAGACCAAAGAAACTGAACTGAAAAAGACCTCCTGGTAATTAGAAAGACACATTTCCATGATAGCTCATCCTTTGTTCTATTGCGTTTAATGCCTGGAAATTCTGTATTGATAATGCCTGCGTTATCTCTCTCTCTCTCTCTTTCTCTCTCTGTCTCTGTTTCTCTCTTTCTCACCAAAGGACAAAGTATTGTGAAGGTGAGCTGCTAGGAAGGACAGTGGAAGTGATTAATCTGTCAATCTGCATCGAAACCTCCTCTCACCGGCCCTCCCCTTCCCTTCCCCTTCAACACGGAGAAATAATAGGCTCTGCTCTGAACTCTAAATGCACTGAGACCAATTCTGATTCTGTGCTGTGTGCGGCCATAATGTGATGACGGCCACGGAGGCGGCACATGAAAATGACTTGTTAGAGTCTATCTTACATCTGGGTAGCATTTCCTGGGCACCACTCCCCCCTCACACACACACACACACACACACACATACACTGCAGGTAGTGGGGCCATTTTGATGACATGCACGCACTGATTACAGGCTATTTGGGGACCCTGGTGCACACCCACCCACCACGTGTCATCCTGGTTTTAAAGCTATTGCCCTGTCACACAACAAGAAAGGATAAACACGGCCATGATGTTCGCACAGAGAGGACAAATAAATGTATGAATCAATATGACATTTGACACTTGAATATGCAAGTCATATTTTCACCGTCACATTAACGAAGCGATACTGAGCACAATTTCCTGCATATCCCCAAATGACAGCAGAACAACAAAACAACGAGGACAATAAGGGCAGCAAACCAAATTGTGCCACTAAAAGCCATTTTAACATCACATAAAATGAATATTCTGTCAACAATAAAATGCATGCAATCATTAAATAGAATCACACATTTCGTACGCAAACTAACCTATTACATTACTAATAGATAATGCCAAATGTACCTTTCAATGATGCTCGGCACCTTCATACTTGATTTTATCGTGTCCCTTTAAACACACATTACACAGAGCCCTGTCAGCCACACACTGCTCCTGACTTTGGCAGCAGTAGGGCTGTCTGTGTGCCATCAGCACTCCCCCTGTAAGGTGTAGGGGTACACACCACATGGCAACCCGACTCAGCCTCACAGGTCTGTCTTTCTACCCCGGCAACCTACTGCTCTAGTGACAGCGACTCGGTGACAGGAACCTGGGGAGTTGGGCCGTGTCTGTGTGTGACAGGCCTATATTTGTAGCTGACCTATCTTTGCTCACAACCCCTTTGCTCACAACCCCCCCCCCCCCCCACCACCACCACCACCACCACCACCCCCCCCCCACACACACACACACACACACACTATCTATAGTAGAGCACTGGTCCTCACGGCGGTGATGTTAGCATTGTGTTTCACAGGTAATCTGCCGCCTTTCCTCAACTCAACACTTCCTGTCATGGTCCAAGGAAAGGGGAAGGAGGTCTGGGCATAGGCACTTTTTAATTCAGTTGCTAATTGGTATGGGCTAGGCTTAGGTAGTCAAAGCACTCACATTAACCACCAACCAGATTATGTTGGGACACATGAATCCAAGGTTTTCCCCTATTACAGTAATAATTGTGGTGTGTCGGTTTAATAGGCAAACTACCACAGCAAACAAAAAAATAAAAAAAAGAAATATGTTGGCCAGACTTTCTGTGTCCTGTCACAATGCCTCTTCCTCAATCTGACACAAGTAATACAAATAAAAACATGTATTGAAGCTGTGCTTTGGAAAGCTGCCATTTTGAGATACTGTAACTCTACAAAGTACATGAGCTCTGAGGCAGCAAAATCATAGGTTGTCCTTATGTATTCTCACACCTGCTATTGAGAGTTGGAGAGGTGACTAGAAAATAAAAAAACCTAAAGGAGCAATCAATAATGCCTTCATTGTGTCATCCAAACAGACAAATACTCCATGGCATGACACAAAAAAATAACAACGGCTTACATGAAAGAACACTAAACAATCTCAAATGTGACTGTACATCTCTTATGACTCATAGTGAAATGGAGTCCAACAGGGATTTGGGGATTTTTTTTTTTTTCTTTAATTTTTATTTCTGTGAAGTGCTTCCCCAGAATCACTTCCAAGGACTTTATTTTCCTCACCACAGTTTCTTGGTATGGAGAGCCTTGGGAACTCCCTGTCTTTGTCTCGGCTTAATCACTGAAGGGCCAGCTCTCGCTCGTGGACGATAACAAGTCTCACCCTCCAAGCGAGTTGACGTTAATTGCAGACGACTAGTATACTTTAGTAAAACTTCAAATCTGTCCAAGACGGGGACAAATCCATTAGAATTTTATTAGGCCTTAAAAGAGTTATGCGATTCCCTGGGATCCAATCCGCATCAATCAGCCATGTTAAATTGGATTCCTGAATAGGGAAATCCCTCGGGGGAGGTCGATGTTATCTGGATCAGATGCAATGATTTTTTTCTTCTTTTTCTTCTCCTGCTTCTCCCTCTCACAGTGCTCTGAGCTCACCCAGGTTGTGTTCCTGCTGTAGTGAACCAATAAAACCATAATAAGTATTGATTAACCCATTATCGTGTATCATTCACTGTCTTACAGCTTGGACTGTGCTTTCACTCAGCACCTACGGACCCGTCGGGGTGAGATGGTCATGGACCGGTACTCCACTCATCTAAGGGTGACTGTGAGTGTGCGTGAGTGTGTGTGTGAGTGTGTCTGTGTGTGTGTGTGACTTCAGCAGATTCAAGGGAACTTCTCCATGGTGGATAAAGGAATTATAGTAGATTCAGCACCATGCGTGTGCTTGTGTGTGTGCGTGTGTGTGTGTGTGTGCGTGTCTATGTTTATACCTGAAATGTGAGTAGATCTATTGCTGGCTCACTGCCAGCAGATGCATTGGATTTTGTGTAGTAGTAGTAGTAGTTGCAGTACGACGCTACACTAAACTGTACATGTACTGTACACATGCACTACTTATACTACTATGAATAAAATTCCATTCATATTTCCACTATGAATACTGCTACTGATGTATTTGCACCAATACTATTAGTGCAACTAAATACTTGATTAGTACTTTGAATAGTAATTTGAAAAGTACTTGAATTCTACATAAAATGTGACAGCCTTTATATTGTGATATTAGGATTTTTTTAATCATCATAACGATAAATGATTAATATTACTGTGACTGGTGATGAAATGAGAGGGGCATAAGTGATGCAAACTACCCCTCCCTTTGGAGTACGACTTCAATTTTATCAGCATGTTGTTTTGTCTACGACTGGAGGAATTAAAGAAAGGGCCTTCCTTGTCTTAATCTTTCATTTGTCTGTGTGTTGGAGGGTGCTCAGTAAAGCGGTGTTTACAAGCCCAGTGCGCACCACTGGCTCCTTCACAGGCGC
Source organism: Sardina pilchardus (assembly GCF_963854185.1). Lineage (NCBI taxonomy): Eukaryota > Metazoa > Chordata > Actinopteri > Clupeiformes > Clupeidae > Sardina > Sardina pilchardus. The sequence continues at coordinate 26,617,977 of NC_085012.1, forward strand.
CGTGTCTGCTCCCTCGGAGAGCTGCGGGGAGCGGCCGAGGCAGATAAACAGAGATCAGGGAGACAAATGAAGCTTGATTACAAGGGACAAGGTCACAAGGCGAACGGACACAGGTCGAAGACGAGGCGTCAGAGTGAGCTATCTCTTCGCGCCGCCGCAAATTACCATGCTTCACCGATTCTGCTGTCCCTCTCATTCAGACGCTATTTGCTTAATCTGAGGCTGGGAAGCAAAGAATTAGGCCTTTCCCCCCCTTACTTTTCCATTTTCTTTCCTTTCCTTTTCTTTCTTTCTTTCTTTTTTTCTCTTTTTTTGAGTAATGTCACACATGACTTCAGAAAAATTAGTCTGATGATGCATCAGCATGTTTTGAATATTTGCAGTCATTTCCCCCCAAAAAAGTCTTCTGATTGAGTGATTTCCGATACATTGTCACGACAAATTACCATCACTTAATAAGATCCCCGGGAAGTAGGGCTGAAGATGGGGACAAGTATTAATTTAGGATTTTGCAGAAACTGACACTCCATCTTAGAAGCCTGAGGCAGTATTACTTGAGATTTCCTCTTGATGGAAGAAATTCTGTCTCCATAGCAATTACCTAAGTCTTTTATCAGTCATTTCAAAGAGGGAAAATTAGAGCAATTGTGTCAGGACAGTCATATGGGCAGAAATTGCACTCTTATTCAGTCCACTTATGCCTCTGACTTTGTTCCTTCGTGATGGCTGCTATTGTTCACTCCTGTGCTTTTGAAAGCTTGATTGGACTGGTGCAGATGTACTGTACCCAAAAGGGACAGCTTTTGTTTCCTCCTCCATGGCTTTTTGTATTGCAGGCCCTAATTGAATATAAATTACCGCCATGCTTTTTGTTTACATGGCAGACAACCTTTAAAATAGATCACAACATGCTTTCTTCTCTCTCTCGCTCTCTCACTCTTTCCTCTTTTTTGGGTTTTCAAGTGGGCAACTGTTTGTATGACTGAAATATCTGTTTTCATCAAGCTAAGGAATAAAGAAATATTAATAAACAAAACGAAAAACAAAATAAACAAAGCCTTAAACCCACTACTGAAAGATCTGCTTTTTTATGAGTAATGCTAATATCTATTTTATCCTGAGCCAAAATGTATAGCACAAATAAACCAAAAATAAATAAATAAAAAAACAACATGAACTTGCAAGAGGAAACCATGTCATCTGCCAGAATGTGTCTAGTAATTATTTGAAATGGATAACTTGTCTTCTTCATCGGAGTTGTACTGGGCAGCCAGTGGTGATTTTCTTGTTGGAAATGTAAGTGGAAGACGGCTTAAACGCTAGCTTGGGACGTGCCAGGCTAATCTATTCCCAGTTCACTGCCCATGCTCTTTTAGTCTATCTGTCTTAGAATATTGATTTCCAAGCTGTCTTATTGGTTCCTAACATAATTACACCAGGGGTAGGTCTCTCAGCACGGCTAATACATGTACATGCCATGATATCTAGAGAGGCTTATATTCATGTCAGTCATTTAGCCCCATGGGTTGGGCTAGCGACGGGGGCTTCCTGCATTCGCTAAGCAGTGAATCTGAAGCTTTCTTAACTCCAAAGAGGGAATTAATACCAGCAAATAGATTCCCGAACCATCAACACTCTAACACATTAAATGAAAACAACATATTACGATAAAAATCAGAAAGCCACTATCCTATCCAAACTAAATCATCTTTTTCTTCTTTTTTGTCTGAGCATGTTTTTGTTCTCAATGTGCAATTAAATGTTGCTTTAAGGTTAAAGTGGAGTGATTGAAAGCAGGGGAGTGATGCTTGTGTCTCAGAAGCTAATCTGAATAAGAGGCACTAAAGAGGCATTTACTGGGACAGACCGCAAATAGCTCCCCAGTGTCTATTCTCACAAAATTAGCAGTTTAACAATATGATCACTTAAAGTGCCGGCCTGATTGCCACTCACACAGCATGCACAGCTTGTCAACCGCAGGTCATGTTTTCTCCCATCCAGATATGAGGAGAGGAGGGAAACAGATAGACAAAATCGGGGGGAGGGGGAGGTCATAGCCTATTTATTTTTCTTCGCCTAATTGTTGTCAGTGTCTGACCTGAAACTCCAAGACAGTATTTTTCAAAGTCACGGCTGTGGCTGGCCTTATCCATTTATCAATGTTTATCCTGAACACAGTGGCGCTGCTGGTGCTGGTACTAGTGCTTGTGAAGGTCTGCTTGCTCCTTAATTCTGGAAATTTTTGTTGTTAATGGAGCAGAGGTGCCTCGTATATTAGGGAAGCGCTCGATTACAGAGTCTGATAGAGACGGATTGGAGGGTGGCCATTGGTCACCCTGGGCAGGTGCTCCAAACACACACACAGACACACACAGCACACTCAAATTCCCATTAATGAGCCAGCATAACAAAAAAAACAGAAAACAATGGTACCACCACTAACACATAAACACATGTAATGAATAGTAATCCACATACTATATTTCTCTTTTTGTCAATTTGACACATCGAAAGCTACAGCTGCAAAAATGTTTATCTATGACGTACAACATTTTAAGTCTACAGTAAAAATATAAAATAAAGAAACACATGTTGTTTAGGCCGTTAAGTAAGTAACAACATTTCTTGAGCAGTTTTCTAGTTTACAGTGTATACCTAAGGCAGAAGCTAGAACAATACAGCTTCGTGCAAACCACCAATGGTTTCTGCCAACGCCCTTTAAGACAGCAGGCGTTGCTAGAGTATCAATTTTTTCGCAGGAATAGTAAGTGTAAGTCAGTATTTTTTTCCCCTGAGGGCTAGCTGGGTGAGACAGTGAGCCTTGCTAAGCACAAGTCTGCCTGCCTGAATGGAATCTCTCTCTCTCTCTCTCTCTCTCTCTCTCTCTACCTCACTCTCTCCCTTTTTTTTCCTTTCCTGTGGCCGAGGCTCTCTTGTGGACATTCCACTAGCTATCAGATCACACTTCAGCCCGGCATTCCTGCACCTTCTCACTGCACGCTGCACCAAAGGATAAGCACAATAGCACCGGCGGCTAAGACTCCCTCCTCCACCGACCCACAGAATCATGTGTATCAGGACCGTGTCACAACAAATCCACATGCCAGACCAAGAAGTATTGGTTTAGTTTAAAATAGATATAGGGGTGTATTTATTTCCAAGTGTTTTCAGGCAAAACTAAAGATGGGTTTTAAAGTGAAGAAAGGAGGAAGGAAGAAGCTATGAAGCAGAAGTTAGAAAAATAACATGAATTCAAATGCTATGGATAACCTCATCTTCAGATGATCCCATCTTTTTAAAATAATAATTGCATTGCCCTCCTGTATTTAATCGATTTTCCTATACCTATTCCCTGTGATGGATTAATTTTTATGGGGCACAACACATTTTTGTAAATGACTTTTCCTTAAGCCATCCCGCACTCTCTAAAAGCCTAGAAGGGAATAATGATTTTTTATTAGATTACTGTTCTTTAAGATGCATTAGACAAGCAACAGGAAATAACACGCGGTAGCCAAAGTAATGTGATCAAGTTCCAATTATAACACTTATGTACAATAAGTGGGCCTCCGTGTGGCAGGGGGAGAACACAAATCATCATTACATCTGTCCTGCCATGAGGGAGAGGAGGGCCTCCACTGCATAACGTGCTTATCCGGCATAAACAAAATGTGGCAAATGTCCCAAAACTGTCGGGCCGCATTTGCCAGGACGCGGCCACGTCAATCATCTTTTAAAAGGCACTGTGAAGGTCGAGGGTTATCAGACTATCACCCCCCCCCCCCCCCACTCCACCCCACCCCACCCCCAACACACACACACACACACACACACACACACACACACACACACACACACACACACACACAAGAACACACACACCATCACCACCCCCACCCCCTCTTTATGCCCAGTGCACCTTCATCCCACCCCACCTCCCCCCTCCATTTTATCTTCTTCCCCTATTAGCCATCTACTGTGCAATTTGCAAGTCCCATGACACAGTGAATGCTTTTAGATAGTGTACTTGTCAATGCCACAACATAACCAAGGGCATCGGTGTGGAGGGGATTAGCAATTCCCCGACAGGTTTGAGGCTTCGGGCTCAAGCCTCCCAACCATGCAGCAAATATTGTTACAGTGGGCTGCCAGTAATTGCGCCATACATGCAAAAAGAGTGCACAAGAAGACAGCGTCGCCGTGGCACACAGTACAAACATCAAGTGTTGTTCCCCTTGCTCTCACTGTCCCCTCACCTACAGGCACGGCCACGTGGCTCCTTCCGGAAAAGCGAGAGGAAAGGAGGCCAAAGATAATGAAAGCAAACACATGGGGACCCAATCCCGACCCTCTTTTTCAAATGAACTTCTTGAAATGAAATGGTGTGTGTGTGTGTGTGTGTGTGTGTGTGTGTGTGAGGGGTTGGGGGGGTGCAGAGAATAAAATGTTTTTCTGGTGGTTTTGAGGTGGGATGGGGTGGGGGTGTTATTCAAAAAGAGTAGACCTGCAGGGATAGCGTCTGAGACACAAAGGCTAGAGGATGATTGAGAACATCAAACAGAGATGTCTTCACCCTGCTGGGCAACCCTCTGTGTCTTCCTGCATTAGAGATGTTCATTGGTGTCAAAGAACTTCCACATCACGCTTTAATGATATTCAAGCATCTTTCCTCTCATGTATTAACCACGCAGAAAAACATACCATTCCCATAACTATGCATTCAACTTATACAAACACTGAGGGCTTGTGATTTATTTCTCTCTTTGTGGTTTTAACAAGGTTCCAGGGGACTTGTTTTTTTTTCGCCCGGAAGTGGAGCTCATGTATGGTATGCATTTCACATCAAAGGGGGTTAGATTCCTATCCGGCATTTTGACCAAAGGTCAATCGGAGTCGGATCATGGAGAGTCAGGCATTTGGACAACAGCGAGGTAAAGGTTGCGAGGCTCGACATGGGTTGTGGAAATCAACACATCTAACGTGTTCTCTGGGCTTCTAAGTCGGCAAAGTGGACGATTCTTCAGTGATGACCTGAGTGCACATTTCCCTGATGTGTAGGGGTAGATAAAGGAAGCAGGAAGCATCAAAATGAATGAATATGGGAAAATGTATATATATGAAAACAGATCAATAAAACACGTCAAAAGGGATTGTAAGTCTCCCAGCAGAAAGTACTTCTCATACACTGAAATGGATTTCTTTAATAGCAAAAGCTGGAGACCAAGTGGACAAAACCAACACATGAAACGTATGAAACAAACCAACTGGACAGTGGTCAGTATTCCTAAAATATGTTTAATATTACATTAAGCATAGCTTGACCACAACCATGCAATCTGAGGCGAAGCATTACATATTAATGTTGTCTTCATCATCTATTTTAAAAGATGCTATTGTAGCTTGCCACTTTCTGTTGTATACCTGCTCCTTGCTGTAGCACTAAGTAGCATTTGGCTTCGCATTCAGTTATCCAGTTGGGCTACATCTTCAGGGCTCCATTTCTTTTTTTTTTCTTCCTCCCTCTCTCACTTTCTCACAAGGAAAACAACTGAAATAGGCTTCACATAGCACTATATGTGCAGAGAAAGGAGGGTGAGGACAGGGATGAGAGCGTTGGCTTGATATGTGCGCAGCTGAATCTAATTCAGCTCGCCGACATTAACTTTTTGTCACTGATTTACTCTATCGCATCTGATGGACCAGTTCAGTTATCAGTGCTCGCACACTCACACATACACAGACAAACACACACACACACACACACGTCACACTGAAAGACTGCCATTTCCCTAACAACTCGGATGGAGGACGCAGGAAGAAAGAGCCCATCCCATGATACATATTTACAGCAACGTTTCAGGAAGTGACAGACGCAATATGTTTTTTGCTTACTCATTAATCTTTTAAAGGCAGAAGGAACGCAACGCTCCAGTTGCTAGAAGGCCCGTCGGGTGACGGGATAGAGAGTAATCTGTGTTGAAGTGGCTCAGAAATGGCAATGTGCGCGTATGTGTTTGTGTGTTTGTGTGTGTGCGTTTGTGTATGTGTATGTGTGTGTGACTTCCTGTAATTAAGCCAGACGGTCAAAATCAGTGGGAAGCCCAGGTTTTTAAACATGTCTAAGCCAAACTTAGGCCATATCCGCACCAAACTTATCACTGGACATTGCCATGTCCGCGTCCAACCCCGGCAAAATCCGAACCAAACCTCTGCCAGATTCAGACACAACCCAGGCCAGAACCACGAGCTGCCATACCCAAATTGCCCAGAGTGGGGAGTTTTAAAAGTAAACCTGCCCTTGTAGGGACAACAAACACAGCGGCCAAACTACTGCATCTCTATCTACATCCTGGCATGACAACACTTACTGTGTGCATCCTGACTAAACAGCTTTCTGCCTCACAATGATATCACAGTTCTTTCAGCATTTTTGCTCTGTTTGTGGATAAACCTGTGATATTCCTGTGTGTTTGTTGTCCCCCCCAGTGGATCATGCTTAAAAAAAAAAAAAAAGCAAAACAACCAGTGAAGTTTCTTTGATACAGGGGTGACTGTGGAGTCAGCGTTTGCTTGATTAGCACAAAATCCTGTCATGTAAATTTAGCAAAACATAAAATTACCAAAGGAAGACGATACTATCTCTGCACCCATGCCAAAAAAAGAACAAAGACAACAACACAGGTAGGATGACAAAGCAGCACATCAATTGTGTCCTAACGTATGAATCTGCAGTTGCTGAATAATAAGTGTTACTAATGTTAGCCATCAGATGCAAATATGTTAAAAGATGTGTTTATTAGTCTTATTCTCAAGCAAAACTTGTGACTGATTCTAACAATAAAAAGTTGCAGAGAGTACACATGCAGGGTAAAATACTGTAGATCTGTGAAAAATGAAAAAAAAATACCCGCATTCTGTTACTTGTTAATTTTAACAATAAATCAAGAATTGCCAGTGGCAAATGAGTGTATGAACTGACACAGTGTAGATCCGTCCTCATACTAAGTCCAAATGTCATACTACTGTCCTTTGATCATTCTCATAGTTTATTGCAGGTATGGTGGACCAGCACTAGCATTGCCACCTGACAATTATCTGCCCTTGGGTCACTGAGGATAAAAGTGTCTGCTGAATACCTCATCACAACCCAGGACCCAACAACAGCACACAGTCTGAACCCGGCCCGGCTTAGGGCCAAAGATGTCTTCGACAGCAGAGTCTGGAAAGCATTTGAGCGAGATGAGCTACACAATTTTGGCTAGTATGTGTGCAGTTGCACCAATTAGACCCGACTGTTGTCGACAGCCCACTGTACACCCACCTAATGCAATAAATAAATAAATAAGCAAAGGCCAAGTCCATTGGCCTAGATCCCATCTGGACTAGAGGTCGCCAAGCTTGCATAATCAACCTGCCCACTAACAATGGAACCAACTCCCATTTCAACACTTCCCTAATATTATTCAGCACATCCCTAATATTATTCACCAAAATGCATGGCTCTGTATGACTCCTATTTCTGGCAGTGACAAACCATTAATGGTATTTCCATCTTTTTTTCCAGTGAGTTTGGGGGCCATGAACGTGAGCCGTGATGAACAGGCTGCAGCTTTTCTCTTTTTTCAAAAAAACTCTGGGGCTCGAGGCCATTTATCAAGGACAAAAGGGCTCCAAACATGGCTAGGAGTAATGGATGGTCCACATCTTCCCTTTTGTGACGATATGGGGAAATTAATTAAAAAATAAAGAATAGGGGCTCAATTGCTCACCAGCACATCATTCATTACAATGGTAATTGCTCTTCCCCTATTGCAAGTTAATTCTTTAAACATGGTCTTACATCAAGATATTCTCATTCTCACAATCTATAATTCATTGTATACTTTGTGCCAAGCAAAGCTGTTAAATATTTAGTGAGTCATTGCCCTAAACCTCATCATGCAGCAATTCATGCATACAAGTCTTTGCATGTGCTGAGCTGTTATTTAGATGTACGTTTGTTACATTTGGTAATTATTCATCTCTGATCCCTTTTAAACAACCCAACACAAATTAACATCACACACCCTAACATGATGCGCTAATTAGTGCATATTGTTGAGTGTAACAATGTACTCAGGGAGAGTGTGTTGTGATCTGCAGAGCATTTAGTTTTAATGTATTTTTAAGTGAATCTAGTTAAACATTGATTAACCATTTTTGTTGCATATCTGTTTCCGCCCATCTGCTGGCATTTTCTGCATCGGGGCCGAGGGCCTGTTGGTGCGTCTTTGTACACAAGGCATGAACCTATTTCTGACACACAGCAGGAGGAGACACGATAGTGAACGGCAGGAGACTGTTCAACCCAAACATGAAGGGGGGGGGGGGGGGGATAAATAAATTAATAAATAAAAAACCTCTCCATAACAGAATCTAAACTTCATCTGAATTGCCAAATGATGTTAAGGCTTGGCTTGGGTGGACGTCTGTAAACAAATTTTATTTCAAAACAACAGGGTGATTTTTCATTTCTTCTCAGAGGCCATTCCCCTATGAGACAAAAAGCCCCTCTCTGCCTGGTGCTGCTTAGTAGCAGTCTATAATGTGAGGCTTTTAGATGAAACTAAAGCGCTAAAGACAAACACACAGACCCCTAACAGCCTGCAATTCCATATTCATTGGCGCCTCGCGTTCCCTCTCTTTTGTCCCTAATCCACAATGCTCATGATGTGTTACAGCATTGGTGAGGTGGGGGGATGTTGTGGGGTTGTGGGGGCGGGACTGCCTCAGCAAAGATATAATATCAGATCACACAGAAACCACCAAAAGACTCATTCGCCTTTCAACAAACAGGAAATACTGGGACGAAAGTACACAGCTTCATTCTAAACACCCCATTTGAATGATTCATTCGGAGACACTTTCCAGTTGATGCATAATTCATTGCGATCCCGTCAACTCTCCTCTCTGCTGTCAGGTAACAAACAATGAGTTTTTGATGTGAATAATTTAATGTGTGTAACGCTGTGCTAACATTATCCACCGAGCACACAGCTTTTCATTAAAGCTTTTAATTTCCCAATAGAATGCTCCCCAACATAAGACACACACACACACACACACACACACACACACTCACACTCACACTCACACTCACTTACACACACACGCCCCCACACTCACTCACCCACACAATCTCCATGTACTGAGGAAGAGAGACCTCCTACGTTCTGACGCAATGTTTTTAAGTAAGGTAGGCAACAGCAGCATCAGTAGAATTATTCTGTTGTCTTACATGCGTGATTGTGAGTAGCAAACACCACCACTGATGCTCTCCCCTAAGCTGCCAGCTTCCTGTTGTCTTGCCTACATATTCCCAGGGCCCCGACATGTTCAAGGGCAGGATCTCGACACCCGTTGGCGTGATTGCAGAGATAACAAACTACCCCTGGTGTGGATAATAATATCCCGGAGCCTACACCACCCCTTCCACCCCCCTCCCCACCCCCCTTTTGCCTCCACACTCATTTCTATGCCCATCATGCATTGCATATGTTGTTGTGTCCAAACGCAAAGCAATTAATGGATTGAAGTCATATCTCCCCAGTAATGGTGGCTTATTCTTTTCCGGAGCTATCTCGGAGCCCAATCTCCATTCAGAGCACACTGAGGAATATTATCTTCTTTACAACGGTGGCAGAGGCCATCCATACCATTCAGCCTATCAGCGCACAAAGAGCCCCCAAAATGGAAATCATCCCGTCAGGAGACATTTTCTTTAGTTTCATTATAAAAGATTAAAAAGATGAAGGTTTCTGCCAGATCATTTGAGATACGGCTCCCATAGAATGAAAATGTGCCATAAATCTATGATGTGGAAATAGGTGTTGGGGAGAGGTATTAATACTGTATTGTATAGATAATTGACGATTTCCAAGGAAGCTTCCAGAATGGGTCTACTCTCTTTGATTCACTTTCATCACATAGAAAGTGAGCCTCTGATTGCGTGAAATCACCACAAGTACCTTCAATTATTGGAGGCAGTCAGTGGTGGAAATGGCTTGGTGGAAAGGAAAAAGACTGCTCTCTGAAATGGTAGGTGGAAGGCACAACTGGGCCAGTCGAGATCTTCATACGCTTGGATAAAGCTCATTATTTTGTGAGTGATACTGTGAAACCTATGGCTTGCTGCTGTAAAATAAGGGATTTGGCCTTAACCAGCACCTCTAACATGCAAGCAGTTCATCTGGAAAATGCATAAGTAGGCACACGCACACACACACACACACAAAAAAAAACACGCGCACACACAGGGCTTCCAAAATGACCACTGGATTTACTGATTTACTGGACTTTATCCTACCAAAACATATGAAAGGATGTTTTCAACAAGTCTTAATAAGATCCTACTGTCTGTTTGTGTTTACCAGATCACAGGCAGAATGGTACACATATCCTCTTCATGTTAGACAGGGACTAAGAGCGGGGGGGAAAGAACATGCATACAAATATATATGAATGTGCTTGGACATTAGACAAAGAGGATCAACAGTGCAAGAGATTGGACAAAGAGAGAACCAGAAGAAACACACTTTGAGGAGCCAGACAACAGTCTGTGTAAACACAAGCTTCTTCATGGTCACAAAGGGGATAATCTTTCCATCAGAGTAATGAGAAGATATATATTGCAAGATCCTTGCAGCCCTCTGTTTTATTTCTGGGCTAATTTGAGATGTAAATCCTAAAACACATCTACGGCAATACACTATCCTTCAAGATAGAACCCTGGTTTTTATTTCCCCTGTCGGACCTCGAGTGTTTTCTCGTCTTTGTTTTAATTAAAGCCCAGTCCGCTGAGGGGAAGTCGCATTATGGCCGAGGGGAATTTTTGTAATTATTTTACCAGTCAAGATTGAATCTGGATGATTGCTGTGCCTGGGCTGCAGCAGACACCATAAAGGCGGCTATATTTACCCAGGCTCATGATGGCCAGTGATTATTGTTTGCACATGAAATAAATAAAAAAAGAAGTCCAGACAAAACCATGCTATATTGGGACTAATGAAGGGGACTCCATAGCATAAAGATTGGACTTTGTACAAAACGGTCAGTTGCTCCTTGCCCGGGCCCTTGTGAAAGTGTGAAAATGGAAACCACTGAGGATGAACCTTTCAAAGGCTCAGGGCCAGATGAACGTACATTTGCAAACGTACCGTTACCCGCAGAAACCCGCAGAAACTGCCCGCTTTGATGCGTAAGGTAACATCTTATTGATCAAACTAGCACTTGATCAGGTAAGAAGCGCCTTTCTCCGCCCCCAGCTAGCCTAGCCCCCTACCTCAATTTACGAAGGTCAACACCGGTTAACAACCGACATATTTCAATCAAAAGGACACTTGAATGAAGTAAACTGATGCAAACATTAAAATGAACCAAACGTTTAGTAATCATCAAATACAGTAATACAATGCATGATGTCAACAAGAACAGTAGTTCTACCCAAACTAGGCCTACTTGTGCAGGTAGGCTATGGAAGACTGGTCAAAATCTAGCAAGTAGGAAAGTTTAAGTGGATGACGTGAAAGCGAAAGTAAGCAATTTGAAAGGCCAACGCAAGTTAAGGTTGCTTTTGATATAGTACAAGGACACACAACTGGTGCTTTAAATAGCGATTCTGTTGTCTTTGAAAGGTTCTCTTATAGATCCATTTAATCGCAAACTGCATTTAACACCTGCTTTTTACAAGGCGGAAATATGTAGGAGCTAAACAGATGTGCGCTCTCATGTACAGTTTTAGTACATACAGGGGAATACCTAATTAGGCACATTTTTTGCTTCTCCATCCCATCTTTTTACACAAAACTTCCCCTGACCTTCGCATCAATGCATATGCATGAGACGGAAAAGCGCAATTTCACATTCTGAGATTCCGCGACAGGCCGTCTGCACTTGTACTGCAGTGCACCCTGTTTGTACATACCTCGCCATTTTTTACGCACACAATGGGAAACAAATACACCGCGATTGTGCTAGTACATCTGGCCCTCAGTGTTCTGAAGTGGCTGATTTACTGTAATATTAATAACTACTGAGATTCAGCTTCATTAATACATTATTTTTCCATTAATAAATGTATTGCACCTGTTACTAAGACATGGGGGTGGGCTATGAGTGAATGACTACATGTGTTTGTGTGTTTGTGTGTTTGTGTATGTGTATGTGTATGTGCATGTGTATGTGTATGTGTATGTGTATGTGTATGTGTATGTGTATGTGTATGTGTATGTGTATGTGTATGTGTATGTGTATGTGTATGTGTATGTGTACGTGTACGTGTACGTGTACGTGTATGTGCATGTGTGTGTGTTGATGAACCCAAAGAGATTGAGTTGAGGTCTTCCATATCAACCAGGGCCCTAGCCTTTGCTCTCCATGGCCCAAGGGTGATTAAAGAGAAGTAATATGCCTGATTACCCAGTATATACTCATCAAGCTCATGCATGCAGTTTAATTGAGCATCACAAGCAAATCTGAGTTACAGAATGAATCTAGCACTAGCATAAGCGGATAACCAAACAGGGCTCATAACTATGAAATATGCATCATTTCTTCTCTGCTTTGTGACGAAAAAAAAAAAAAAACATCCTATTTTGGATGACAAAATTGCAATTTCAACATAAAAGAAGAGAGGCATCTCTCATCAACGAATCCAAATGAAGCATTCATATATCTGGTGTTGTTATTTCTGAAGACATGTGAAGAAAGGGAATTGTATTTCTTTTATAGTGCAATCCACCAAATGGATGCTTTGTCCAAACCTCGACTACAAATGCAAGCAATTTGAAAAAGGAAAGAAATGGCTGCCTTGAGTTGAAAGTATTCCAGCACAACCACCCATCTCCCAGACAGACTCCAGCCCCGGCACCATGAGGGGAAAGGGCCCATGGTGCGGCTTTGTTTAATTGGTTTATTGTCTTGAGGTGCCGGTGACAGAAAGGCCTTCGGAGGCAGGCTTTCATCAGAGGTTATTCTGTGAAATAACTAATTTCAGCTCCCCGCTCCCAGCCCAGACTTGCCGCTACGACCTGCTCCTCTCCGCGCGCCGTGGAAGAGGAGGGAGGGGGATTCTCCAGAGGGTTCATTAAGAGACTGGTACCCCGGCTCTCCAAGTCAACAACTAAACACGGAGCTAACCTTTACCGCCGGCACACCTCGTGATTCCACCGGCGCTGGCACACGTTTCGACGTCCCGCACATAATGCTGCTCGCTACAAACAAAAATACAGCCAAGGCGAGGCCCGATTCATTAGAACGCCGTAGGCTAATTCAGCGGGGAGGAATCACGCTAGACAGTTCAAAGAGGCAGACGAAGGCAGACGGCGGCATGTGCTCGCTCGTCTGCTTACGGATATGTTATGTTTCGCTCGAGCAAAATAGTTTGGGTGTCAGTTATGCTGATGGGAAGTACATCATTGCTTGTTTGCCCTCCTGGAAATGTAAATCGTTCCTTGTCTCTCTCCTCTGTTTTTTTGGCGGAAGCTGTAAATACATGCTTATAACAAAACTGGTCACGCTCAAGAACCCAAGGGACTCTGTACTCATGCACAAGAGTTTTATGAAATATATTACATGCATATACTTAACATGTGGCAAGAAATGTGTGTGAGGAAGATCAATGATCGGGATAAATAGGACCGTTCTGAACACATTCGGTGGTGCTAACAGACAGAATGCACAATTCCACAACATGGCTTCTCCATCAGACACAACAACAACCACTAAATGTTAATGCTATGGTGTTTCAGACAGCAAATGCACTGACATGTTCCAGGCCTATTACACAGAATCAGACAACCAGCTTGAGTTCATGCAAATCGTCCAAAAGAGAGAGTGCACTATCGGCTCCCTGTACATGCAGGAGTCCCAGCATTTCCAAAACCATACGCCCCCACATGCTGTCGGAGGCGAAGGGCTCTGGCCTCTCTCTGTACACCAGCAGCTCAGTGGGGCTGAGGGGGCCCAACAACAGCCACATATGGTTCAAATTTAACTCCAGGGCTGTGGTTGTGCGGTCCATAAAGAACAGCGCTAATTTGCACGCCTTGGTCAACTGGATTTTCCAAGGCAGGAGGATAGAAAGAAAGAACGAAAGAATGAAGGAAAGAGAAAAAAAAGAGAAAAAAGAGGCCAGGCATAATTATTAATTCATTATTAACAACCGGCATTATTTATAAGACGAGGGAGGCCATTGCTTTGGGTGCTTGCCTCCCTCCCTGGCCAAAGAGGTCCCAGTCTTGATGAGAGGAAGCCCCAGGCACTCTACTATACCCCCTAACACACAAACACACACATACATGCACACACACAAGCACATCATCTCCTCACACTGGACCAGAAGCAAGGCCATCTCCCCTGGGTAGCCCTGCCCCCTCTCCATCACCCTCTCCTCCCCCCAACACACGCACGCACACACACAATCACACACACATACACACACACACACACACACAATCACACACACACACACACACACACACACACACACACACACACACACACACACACACACACACACACACACACACACACACACACACACACACACACACACACACACACACACACACACACACACACACACACACACACACACACACACACACACACACACACACACACACACACGCAGCCCGTCACTCATCGACGGCCTTCTCCATTCCACCTGACTAGGCCCCTCTCCGCAGTGACCCGCCATCCACTGGGCTCCTATGATCATAAGTGACCAAATCCCTGTCTTGTGCGCCGGTCCAGGGCCCCAGACCCCCAGCTCAGGCATTATTTATATTGCAGCCGAGGTCCCGGCACCACGGAGCTGCAGCCCCGGCAGTACCCGTAGCGTTTGGGCTTAAGCAGAGAGCAAAGGAACTTGTTGCGAGACACTGGGCAGCCCAGGGCGAAAGGTTGGCCCCGTCCGCGTGTGAAGTAGGGGGACTCGCAGAGGCACACTGTGATCCTGCTGTATTGATTTTCAGAACGCTTTCAAAGTAAAAATCAAGGATGAAAAAAAGAGAACAAGAAAAAGAAGAAGGGGGGGAGAGATGAAGAATATATACAGATCTTCTGACACATACGAGAATAAAGAGCAAAATTATGCCTTTTCATTTTGTGCTGTTATTTGAAATGCAAATGAGTTTAATGTTCTGGGGGATACCACACAACAGTCAAAGGTTAGGAAAATATTTCATAGAGAAGAGCTGCTCTGGCCTATACACCTGTATTATTTTACATGAGTGGGCTGCAACAAGCAGAATTATATGAAATTGCCAAAGAGGCTGTATGGATGTTGAGCAAATTGTTGGTTGCAAGTGGATATTATGACTTCACAGCACTGTCAGAATGCATATAATGTGACTTGCAGCACCAGACAAATGATAGAAAAGCTTTAAAATATGCCTGAGATGTGATATTTATATATTTGCTTAAAACTCAATTTTACAGTGGCAAGGGCTATAATGGCTGCTCCTTTTTGTTCTGGATGTGCCAAATCAATAATTGTTGAGAGCACAAATGATTCTATTATCTTGTGGGGGGAAACTAAAAGGGTGGGAAAATGGCTGAAATTGATATGTAAGACTGGTCTACTTGTTACAAATGTGAGATAAGATTATCATCAAAAGCCATCTCACACACACACACACACACACACACACACACACACACACACACACACACGCACACAGACACAGCGCTTCCTCGATGACCAGTAGACATACACACACACACACAAAAACAAAAATGATGTGTATTTCCTGGTGAGTTTCCTAAAAAATATCTGGTCTCTGCCCAACACCAGAGCGTTAGTATCTTGGCCAGAGTGAAACGGGAGAGAACAGCAGACAGTGTGCTGGACAAACACTCACTGTCTCAGGCTGACAAGAAGCCACTCCAGCCATAACAGTTGATGTAAGGCCTTCTTCAGTTAAACAAGGGACTTAGCCCTCCTGTAAGCTTGGCAGCATTATCTGATCCAGGAAGTGGGAAGGGAAAGAGAGGGAGAGAGAGAGGGAGAGAGAGAAAGAGAAAAACAGAAATACGACAAACGAGAGAGAATGAGAAAGAGAAGAGAGAGAGAGAGAGAGAGAGAGAGTGTGTAAGCCAAGCCTAACAAATCACAGCAGTCTCCATAAAACCTCAATGCAGCGTGCACCTCCACAGGCCATCTGTGTGTGTGTGTGTGTGTGTGTGTGTGTGTGAGAGAGAGAGAGAGAGAGAGAGAGAGAGAGAGAGTGTGTGTGTGTGTGTGTGTGTGTGTGTGTGTGTCTGTCTGTTGGGTGGGTGGGCAGTCCTGATAGAAAGCAGTGACCTCCAGAACACAAATACACAGCTTTTAACGTCTTGGAGGAGATGCCGGGAGGACCAACCTCATCAGGCTGTAGAATTTAATCATTCACCATCCCTTACAAGTCCACACAGAGAAAAATATGCTTTAGATTTTACATGTTCTTATAATCTAACAGGCTAACACACACACACAGACACACAGACACACACACTCACCCACCCACGCATTTCCAAGAAGGTGTTGTCTGTAAGACATGAACACAGAATGGGCTCGAAATGAGGGCATTATGTGCCCACAGAAGAAAAATTTAATTTCATGAGCACCATTATTTTCCTTTAGACCAACAGATTCTTAAGTGCCCTCTGACATTCAGCGATATGCTCTTTGAAAAAAAAGAAACAACTTGTAATTTCATTTATTTGATGACAACCTACTCATAACCTTGAGATACAGAAATGAGCACAATACGCCTTTGGTTAAAAGATTTTCATTGGGGGCTCACAGGCGTTCACTGCACTGTATGAATGTTAAGTCATTCAAAGTTTGATGGTTAAGTGTAGACATCTTGAGTCTGTACAGTACATCCTTCTCTATGTGCTCCACTTCTCCAACAATGACCTCTCTGAGGGACCTATGCATAGAAGGGCTAACACTGGACAGTTGCTGAAGCACTGAAATGTGCAGTGTGCCCAAGTGACCAAGGCTATCAAACAAAAGTGGTTTCAGCCAAGGGGCCAAAACAGGCCAAACCTGCCCTAACATCAACTGCTAATAGGGTCTTCAGATACTGTATAAGACACCATTGTACTTTAAAGCTCAACAACTACTTGGGTATTTTTATAATCAAAATGTATATTGTTATTCATTATTATTGTTATGTTTGGTATCAAAACAATGCCTGCGCAATTTAAAACCAGGATATGTATTTACAACTGAGTAGCAGATAGCATAGCCTTTGGGGCCAACTTTGCTATTGTTATTATTACTATAGTAATTACTACTATACTGTTACTGTTACTATTAGCAATGAGGCTAAAACATGGGTGCTAGCTTCTGTCGTGAGCAATGCCAGATTAGGCCTGACCAGGCTCCATCCCAGTTCTGGCACAGATGAACTAAAGGAGTACTGCAGGGAGACTGACACAGTGACACACTGAGACTAATTCAAGTGGTGAAATGGTGAAAAAGATAGATAAGAGCACTATTCAGCAGACACATTGAACGAGAACAACTTTTAGAACTGCACACGTACACAGGTACAGGGTACAAGGTAACGGGAACAGTTGAACAAAAAAGGGTATAAGGTTCAGTGCCATTTATAATATATGCCACTTAAGCCTATCTAGAGTGTTTACTGTAGTTCACAATATTCAGCTTTTCAGCATTCTGCTTTTCAGTTCAGACATACTGTAGCATATGGCTTTCATGTGCTTAGAATTCGCCAACGACATCTTTAAGCTTTCAGGGGGATATGTTGAATGTGTGGGGGGCAAATTGCATAACTATCTAACATGAGTTAATACGCATACAGCATTACAGGACTTAATTAGTGAATATTACATTAGTTTATGTTCTTTAGCAAAAATGTCAAGTAAAGAAAGAAGCAGTTCCAACCTGTTACTAGTTAACTGAGTGCATGCACTCATGGCAGAACCGAAGACTGGTGAGAAAAGAGCAAATTTGTATCGCTTCTATGTAACCAGTTGATGTTCAAAAATACTTCATCACCCAAATTCCCTCACCTCTTCTTGAAACATTGGGGCTTGTGGTCTGAGGAAATTAAATCCTCTGAAATGTGTACAACAGAAGGAGACATGCCCACTAGAGGCACGATAATTACTGTCTTCATTGAGACAAACAGCGGGCCGTCGAGGATAGCCGAGCATGGGCTCAACAGCTCTGGAAATGACAGATACATTAAAGTCAAAACTCACCATAATTACAGTACATTCGGAGCGCGAGCATTTCTTTTTCCATTCTATTATTGCACTCAAACGTAATGGTAGGAGGTGCAAATCACTGGTTTGAGAAGCAGAGGGGCCCTCTGTCTATGCAAAGTTCAAAATTATATTGGGCTGTCTTCACTGCCAGCACAAGTTCAGACTGATTAGGTTGCCTTCCCGTCACTGTGATTGTATCCTACATTTCTGCACAATCAACAAACCATAATGAAGACTTTCGTTAAACAGCAAGCCCTTTGGTTCATTTTGAGGTGAATCATAGAAATGCCAGAATGATTTATGAATTAAACATATTTTGGTTGAAAAAAAAAGATTTTCAGCTACATTCAGTGGTTTACTGTGGCTTTCTTTTTTTCATTACAAGCTGCAATTCCATAATGAAAAATAGCCCTATACTGGTACAGCGAGATCTGCGCTATTCTGGAGAGGCAGGAATTTACCACTGCCTTCAGTGAGTATTCCTATGCAGTGAATACGCACAATGGCCTAGAGATTCAACATTTGACTGAATAGTTGCATTATGTGGAAATGAAAAGGGGCCCCACGGCACGCCCTTGTTTCACTATGAAAAGGCTCAGAGGGCTATTGTCTTGGGTGAAAAGTATGTTTCTAAAAAATCAATAATTCACTGACAGAACACATAAAGATCACCCATCTGCTCCCCGTAACCTCATTAGTCTAAATACCTCCAGAAAATTTTGTGCTAATAAATGAAAATAAAATTAACAGTTAGGTACGGCTCCTTTTAGCCAACTTGCCTGCAGTGCTACAGACGCTGATGATAATTTCCTATGTAAGGCGAGGACCAAATTAGAACGGGGACCCTTGTGTTAACCTGGCTTTTCATCTCTCTAGGTTGTATAAAAGAGAGAGAAAAAGAGAGAGAAAGACAGAGAGAGAGAGAGAACGAGAAATCATGCAACCTTTTCTTTGTGTCTTTCCCACTACCTGGGGGCTGGATGTCCACAGTAGATGAGTACAAACAAAAGGCTTCCACTGAAGTGCAAACACATTTGAAAGATGGCTCTTTAATGGACAATGACATGGCACTGATAAGTCCCCTCTCCGCGCTGATCAACAGCAGGCGGATTCAACCAGTTCACGACACACCTAGTTAATAGCAAATTATTTTTCTCTTTCTTTTCTAAAAAAAAAGAACTTACAGGCTATGGAGAAAATGGATATGGAAGAATTTCAGATACATGTCATTTCACAAATACCATCAAATTATCATTACGTGGGAAACGAATAGCTATGTGCTACAATTTTACATAGATGCATTAGAAAAATGAATCATATAAAAAACATTAAATATGTAACAATAACAATATACAGTACACTTGATTATTATTTTGAAAAGCACTTCCCCGTGCAAACATTACCACGTGAACTTTTAGAGACAGAAACAATAATCATAATCACCTAAGTGACTGCCATTCCTGTGGCGGTTTATTCATAGGAAATGTGATGTTAAAACCGAATGTGTGCATATGGCATGTCTGTGTTAGGGCCAGAGGGGGGTGATGGTGATAGGAGCAGCATCTGATAATTGATGGGATGCTGAGGCTGTCTGGCTGCCATGGTGACCTCTCCTCCATCCCCAACATGTCTGCAGTGACAGCATCTGTGACCCATTGCAGTGTGTGCTCTCCATCTCTCACTCTACCTCTCTCTCTCTATCTCTCTTTTCCTCTCCCCATCTCCCCTGCTCTTCCTGTCTCACTCTCTTTCCCTCTCCCTTTCCCTACATCTTTGTCTCCTCTCTCCTCCCTCTCTCTCTCTAGATCTCTCTCTACTTCTCCCTTTCTCTCTCCCTTTTCCTATAACTTCTCTGTCCCTCCCTCCCTGTCTCTCTCTTTGACCACTGACATTCAGGTCCTCAGCACACATATGGTAATGCAAACAGACTCCTGCGCTTCTCCTTCATCTTTCTGCTTTGAATGTGATTTAAAAAGCCTCGGACATTCTGCTGCCCCCACCACTGCCACTGCCACCCCCATGCCCATCACACAGTGCCCCTCACGCCCACTAGGCCCTGGGTGAACGCGGCTGCCACTGCAGAAAAGTGCCTCTATTTTTTATTTCTTTTTTTGGAGGGGGGGGGGGTGCTGGAAAGGGGATAGCAGTTAAGATCCACATACGTATATACACACACACCACCAAACAACACCACAGATGTCAACAAACACACATACACACACATACACACATACGCACGCACACGCACACGCACACACACACACACACACACACACACACACACACACACACACACACACACACACACACACACACACACACACACACACACACACACACACACACTGGTCAGGGTGAGCAGCGTGGACCACTCCAACCGGACCACTGCGCCTCCGAAATTGCCTTTGGGGTGGAGCAATTTCAATGTTCTAGATCATTAGGTCAAATAAGTCATGGCGAAAAAATTCCAGTTAGTGGGAAAGAATTTGTGGACATTTTGACAAACTGTACCGTATGTGTCTCGCTAGCCCACCTCCGCCCCCACCCCAGAAGATAGAGCACGGAGAGGGACATGGGCTTGTGCTTTTTGGCTAAAACGGCTCTACCTTGCGAACGGAACTAATGACCATATTCCTCTTCCTCTCTCTCAAATGGCAGTTTCAGCATCCACAACAATTCAGGAGAGAGTCCATTGCGTCTTGCAATATATCAGCCAATTTGATACAGTGCAGGAGTCATATGATCGGCTCCTAGTGGTTACCAATACAAATGTGACTGTATGTCTGTTTAAACCAGCTTAGAAAATGGGCTCCCAACACATCGCAATACATCACAATGCAATGCCAAACAAGGATGCTCCCTTATTCTAGATAGGAACTGACTTCTCCTTTAAAACGATCATCTAAAAGTTCACCACAATGAAGCAGGGTTGGGAAAATCTGCATCGCTTTAACTCAAAATACTTCCACAGATTATGCGCTGCTCGTACGAGTGGCTCAAAACCTGAGCCGATCCATAATGAATTCACACTGACCTTGTGTGAGAGACAAGGAGGGAGGGGTGGAGGGGAGGGAGGGGGAATCATAAATTCATGAATGCAAACACAGCTGACACCCTGAAAAGGACATGCAAGCTCTGCCTGCCCGGAGAGGCAGCGGAGTAGAAGCCAGACGCCTAATGCTGCCCGTCCCTCATATTATTATTTTATTTTGAGGGGGGGGTTCAGTGAGCAGCCATATAATACAATGCCATTTCGTAAACGCGAACTGTAGTAATTTCCTCCAAGACAATGACTGATCTCCATTAGCACTTACACTTATGTCTGGCAACAGTTTAAAAGTAAAGTATATGTTTGTAAGTCTCAATCTTTTCCTCAGAAGCACAACCAAGGTCACAGAAAACCACTCTGCCAGACATGAGAATGCCGAGGATCTTGAGGCCGACCGGGCCGACTGGGCCGGTGATTACGTACTCTTAGCACAACGAGGTCTGGTGTGTGTCAGAGCACGCGCTAACACGCGTTTGTGACACAATGTGCTTTTTTTGTTAAAGAGTTAGACCCACGGTCCGGTCTATCCGATGGGCTACTCTGGGACTGGAGGCCGCTCACACAAAAAGAAATCACCTCACAGTTTATTAGGGTGTCGGGCCAGGGCCCGCTCTTTTTCATGGGAGAGCGGAGGGGGAAGCGTGGGCTGCCCAACACCAGGGCGAAGGTTCCACCACGTCGGCTGTTAATAGAGCTTAAATCGCGGGGCCGCGGTCTTTTATCGTGGTGGTGGGTCCGACAGAGCTTTGCATGAAAAGTCATACCTGTGGTTTTCACACATATGCATTGGCAGAAAAAGGAACGGATATATCTTTCATCAGCATGATGAAGTTTTCCAGATATACACAACACCCACACGCACACACACACACACACACACACACACACACACACACACACACACACACACACACACACACACACACACACACACACACACACACACACACACACACACACACACAACACACACACACACACACACACACACACACACACACACACACACACACACACACACACACACACACATTCGCACATACAGTACGCATACACATCTAACTTCTTTCTTTTGAGGCCACATTCATTTTTTAAAGTGCTGGCCACCTTCACAATAAGGCTGCAGACCCTCTGTTTGGCAACTCATCCTTATTTATCTTCCATTCCTGTCTTTCTTCTCTCTCATCTTATAATTAATTTTTTATCCCGCCACTGTGACTGCAGCCCCCTTTGCTTGCCTTTGCCCTCCTGTAGGGATGCTGTATTATTCTCCTGCGCAAATGAAGACATAGAATTTTTAAATCACCTCGAGTTGGGCCCCTGATTTGTTTTATTCATCCAAGCCCCGCTTCGCTTCTTTCTTTCTTTCTTTCTCTTTTTTTTACATCCTCTTGTCAATTTTGCATGTGGTGCCCTCCTGTGAAGAGCTCCCTGGCTGTTTGTCCCAAATGAGTGCTGTCCCCCCCCCCTCTTTCGCTAACCACCAAGCCCCCCCCACCCCCCCCTCTTGGTACCTCAACCCCTCCGCAGCAAGTTCCACCCAGTTTCATTATGTGAATTCATCACCGACGCTCGCCTTCAAGGTCAGCGTACGCGACCGAGCGCCGCGGCGCACAGGCAGGTGCAGGCACCAGCGGAGACACCTAAAAACCGCAGGACTACCCGTTTCTTTCAAGATATAAATTAGTTTTTATTGCGCCACGCGACGAGGAGTCCCTTCCGATTGGTCTCCATCAAAGCAGGCCAGTGCCACAGCACCGGGTAATACCATGGATGAGATGCAAAGGACTGCATGCAATTTCTGGGGTGGAGAGCAATCTGCAAATTGAAGAGAAGGGCTTTGACAGTGTGGCCCTGTTTTCATTGAAAGTTATCAGTCTACCCTCGATGCTTAATAAGATTTAATGTCATTTAGAAATATCAAACCTCTACAAATCGTGATGCTGCCTTCAATGTAATACAATCCATTTTCTTCACTTTCTGTTTTGAGAGAAGGGTGAAGTGG
The DNA here is from genome assembly GCF_963854185.1 of Sardina pilchardus. Lineage (NCBI taxonomy): Eukaryota > Metazoa > Chordata > Actinopteri > Clupeiformes > Clupeidae > Sardina > Sardina pilchardus. The sequence continues at coordinate 26,641,295 of NC_085012.1, forward strand.
AGTCTAAAAGGCAACACACTTGCTGTGTACACCCACCAGTCCACGGTTTGATTGTGACCTTGTCTCGACATTTAAAGGTCTGCGTTTGAATTCGGACATTTTCTCAATTACTTCACAGCTTTAAAAAAAAAAAAATGTCCTAGAAGAAACTGCCTACATTTTTATACCAGAGGTCAGAGAATCTGGGATTGACAGATTTGCCACCTCAAATATGAACATGGTGGCTAAGGCCCCTCACCAGGAGGATCCTGGGAACAAAACCTGTGTTTGGACCACTCACTACATAGTGTATGATATAGTGCCGTAAATAGCACTTAACCATGTGATGGTTAGTCACAATAAATTCCTGTCTAAAGACTCCTGTCTAAAAACAAAAGGAAAATATTTGCCATTATACAGAGTGTAATCATATTCAAAGAGTGTCAAGCAATTAAGCAAAACAAAAGAAAGCCCTACCTATTACAAGACATGACACAGCACTAAAAGTACTTAATGTCTTTGCTGCCTCTTATTACTAGAAAGGGCTTTGCTAATTTCAGGGAAAATATTACTTTAGGCCAGCTGTCTTGGACCATCTCCCTCTAAAGATGTTCAGACAATTTTGTAATTAAAGCTTTGATGTGGGATTAATTGTGAACAAAACGGACTGTCTAAATGCCTTTGTCTCTTTCATAAAATATGCTTTCTATTCTTTCCCGGTCTGTCTGTAGCAATTAGAAAGAAAATGGTCTTTTCTTGTACTATTTGAAAGTGGTGATTCCGCTCTGGCAACATGGAAAGATTACTAGCTAGATTACCCATTTAACTGATGAACTACTCGCAATGATCTTTTTCTTAATTGCAAACTGTGAAGAGTTTAATTAAACATATTAACTAATTGCCCTCTGTGTTTGTCAGTAGCCTCAGGATTGATAAGAATGCAAATTAACAAATCACTAATGACTCCTGGTTATGAATCTCTAGGGCGGTAAACGATCATATCTGATTGGGGCGCGATTGCTTTGTGTGACTGGAGCACAGGAACAAGTGATCATTTCTCATCTTATTAAAACTCATTGATTTTCTTTTTTGTCCACAGATTCAATATCACTATTGCCACAGCTGACAATTCTGCTATTGTGGCTGTTGAGTACTCCAGATTATAAACCTTTAGTTTTATAACGGAAATGCAGAACTTGAGTGAAAAAAAAACAATATGGACTTCACTCCCCAAGGTGTTGATGACATAGACTTTGAATATTTGACCCAAGAAGCCATATTAGCACTGATCAATACCTCTAACCAACATATTAGCTTTGCAAGGCATACTCTTACATCAATATTGTGTGTTTCACCACACAATGAATGTGGTGGTGCAACCTCTTCAAAACAAATTTGCACTAAGCCATCCCAACTGAATATACTTAAATCCCCTCTCTATTCGTTGTCACCATGCTGAAACCGCAGGATGCCATCTGTGATGCAAACCCTTAATTCTCTATCGCTTTGATTAGCAATGATAGCATAGGTGTGGGGAGTCCCTGGGGACAGTGCGGCACCCGCCACATCATTATGATCAATACATCAATATGCATTTAAGGAGGGTGGCCTGCTGGCCTAATCAGGATTATCAGCACCCGGTACAGGATCACCCACAACTAATCAATTAAGACATGATCTATTTTCCAGCGATACGTTGGTGTTCATCGCTGTGCACCATTAACACGGGGCAGATGCCTGTTCAGCGTGACGAGGGGCTGATTTTTGTTTTGTCTTATTGTCTTTCTGTCTTTCGTTCGCTCTTGTCTTTCTTTTACAACAGGCTCAAGACAATCGCCACCAGGCTACTTTGTCTTCCCTCAACAGGCGCCTTATCAGCTGTCTCCTGTCGTCGCCCCCACCTGGTTTAATAGACTCCTCCCCACCCCAGCCATACCCCACCAATCTACACAACTGTACTTTCATGGTCTGTTCGATGGCGTATAATCAGAAAAAGAAAGAGAGACAGAGAGAGAGAGAACAGAAAGAAAGAAAGAAAGAGGAACAAAGTCAGCTTACACAGCGCATTGTTATTTAAATGACAAGCAGACAACGGACTTGATTCCAGCCAAAGTCTTTGCAGGGACACCTAATCCTCTGTGGGCCTCTGTGCTGCTGGTGATGGCTGACTCAGAGCGGCCCTGGTGAGTCAGAGTGCACTGAACTGGGCGGAGGGGCTGTGGGCGGCGGTGGGGCGGTGGGGGCGGGGGAGGGCAGCTGAGGAGAAATATGGAGGACAGAGGGAGATCTGGGGGTGGCAGAAGGAGGGGGATTTGGGCTGAGGGGGGGTCTGGGAAGGGCTGGAGAAGGTGGAGGACAGGGGAGATCTGTGGAAAGCTGGAGAGGAGATCTAGTGAGGGCCATCCACATGCTCGCCTGAATTTACAGGCAGGCTAGAGGAGGCTCTGACAGACAACCAGGGCAGCTCTGGGGTAAATACTTGGCTAAGCAGTAATTGTCTCTCCATCTTCTCCATCTTTCTTCACTCTCATTCCCTCTCTCTCTTCTACTTTCTGACTCTCTCTCCCTACTCTCCTTCTTTCTCTCCCTCTATATCTGGGTGGATGTTTACACAAGGTTTCACAGCGTGCTCTCTCTCATTTTCTCTCTACCTCTTTCGATCCCTCTCACTTTCTCTCTCTCTCTTACTCTCTCTCTCTCTCTGTCTTCACCATAATAGCAGAAGGCCCCGACTTGGCCACGTTAAAGAGGAACAGCTGGACCAATGTTTTTCAATGCAGCAAAACAAAACTGAAAGTAACAGTGGAGGACACAGAGATAATGCCTCTTAATCCGCCCTGACTTGCCTGAATTTGGAGATAGGGAGCAAAGTAATATGGGACCTCCATTCTGGAGGAATATTTCTCCATAGTCTAATATGATGGATATCCAGGGCTAATGCCAAAAAAAATAAAATATCAAATACAAACTGAACTGAACATATGAAAAAGGCAAGGGGGATTAATGGATTGAGAATTGCCCATAACCCTGATATATGTGTTAAGTCTGTACGGAAATCATGGAGTGTGAAACTGCTTTGTAGGCAGTTATTTTAAGTTGCAGTAGGAATTGAATTCTTTTAAAAATAAATAAATCTTGAGGAATCCACATCAACATTACTTTTTTTCATTAAAAGGTCCAAAATTGCTTATACCAGCTCAGACTAACAATCTATTGGCAGTTTAGCACAGTATTTACAGAAGAATGGTTAATTCTAAATATGATTCATTCTTTGTGATACATGTTTTTCTGGTATAGTGGAGAATACAACACACTATCTGAACCTATTTGTGTACACTGATCCATAGCTATATTAGTACATATGATATTGAACATCTAATTGTGTATGCTTGTAGGATGTGTGTGTGTTCAAACAAGACATTGCACAATAACCTCAAGTTCTTTCAAAGTGAGTAAGCATAGTGTGCATGGCCTCTGATTACAGCCAGGAGACATTTTGCTCCAGATCTTTGGTGTTCAGCGGAAACAAGGACCATCACCATGCTAACTCTTTTAGAATACTACAGCTGTCCTCAGAAAACATGTTTTGTGTAATCTTATAAAGACTGAAACAACAAGTTTCGAAGAATGAAATTAATTGCAGCCAGTCTGTGGAAGACCTTCATAACAAAAAACAGTCACAGCATGTACGGACTAATACATTCTCATCTTCTTGTGATTCTTTGACAGTAGAGGCAGGAAAAGAAATGAAAGACAGAAAAAAAGATAAATAATTGTGGAGCTGACCTTTGGGAGGGCAGCTACCTGATCAAATATAAATTCTACACTGCCGAAGAATATACTTTATTTGCCGGGGCCAGGGTGAATAGCATTAAATATCCCGCCAGAAACGACCTTGACTTTTTTGTTATTATGGCTTAAAGGTCAGTGTGACTGCTGTGCTTTCACTCAGGATGTGCTGAAAGGATCCAAGGAGGAAAGCGAGAAAGAGAGAGCGCGAGAGAGAGAGATAGAGAGAGGGAAAGAAAGAGCGAGAGAGAGAGTTTGAGGAGCATTCATGACGCCTCATACAGCAATGCTACAGTATAAGGGATCAGACTGGACAGGACACACCAACAGATACATATATATATAGGGTATTAGATATAATAGATATGAAGGTAAATCGAGAAATGATTATTGACTACAGAATAATATGGACATGGCAGCAGCAATGATCATTTTGTGTCTAGTTTACGTTATGTACTGTATGGTTATATACATTTTAGCTCTTCCTATTAACCTTTTACACTCATAATGAATGTAAAAATGACATGGTAATTTGTCAATCGAAAAAATTGCTTTGCTTTGGTTTGATTTCTCATTCATTCGTCCATGACTTTTCTAGGTTACAAAAAAAAATAACACCTTGGTCAAGTAAACAGCATTGTTTGAAGGAGAAACAGGGTCCCATGCACCCCATTGTGAAGTCTCAGCTGAGCACAGCTTCCAATGTTCGAGCCAAGATTGAAATAAAATAGTTTTTTTTATCAAACAAATGAGGCCTGGAGAAGATTCAGCACAGAAGATCTGCAGAGCATGAATCCACAATGCATCAGCAACAACCAGGCAGCCGCACCACACCAGTCATGTTGCTGAGAAATTGCTTTTTTATATATATGGAGGTTGTTGCAACCTTTTGGGGAGAAAGACTGGAACGAGTGAGATCCGACCATTTTCTTCACATGTCTGAGTATTCAATCCCAAAACATGATGTTAATCTTTTTTCCTATCATGCAGTAGTATTTGAAATACAAAGCAATTAGCTATACTACTTTACTACACAAAACCCCTTTTCACCAATTCTGTTTGATTCAATTGTACTATTGTTAAGCACCTTGTTTTGCACAAAAGGAGTATAACTAAAGAACTTCTGAAATAAGGTACAAGGCTGATATAACTACAAAGCACATATTATTTACTCTGGCATACTCTTTATAACTGGCAACACCACACTGTAAGCAAAGCTGCAAAGCTACTGACATTTTCAGCAGGATATGTGTTCAATTTGTTTCATCAAAATAAAAGTCACACTATCCAAACAACATTAAAAATGACTTGTTCCGAGCCTGCCGGCTTTGTACTAGTTGGGAAGGAAGAAAACAGTGCAATAACAAACCCCCCACTCTGACAACACCAAATATAAATCACACTGAACACGAACCTATAATTAACTATTTGGTTTTCAACTTGAATCCCTTACAGCCTTTTCAGTACATGTCTACAAAGCATAGGTACAAGTGTTTTCCTGCTCTGTAATAGTCTACGTGTTCAATACTCTTGTCCATCCACATTTAAACAATGGAACTATCAGGTAAGTAACAACTGCCCGACAGCAAGTCAATACGACTATGAAAGCTCTCCGATAATCAGCTCAATTAAACTATAGCAGCATTTGGACCATCTGCCATTCTTATTGACAGTGGCTGTTTTCAATCACGGCATATCTGGTCCCGAATAAATCATCACTCTAAATGAAAACAGTGTTATCATCATTGATGAACATATCACTTGAGCCGAGGGGAGAGTCTGTGAAATCCGCAAAATGACAACAGTCTGTGGGTCTTCAGCTGAGCCCTACCTTTCCCCACTCCCCCAGCCCCTGCTCCCCTGCTGGTCCTGTTCTTATGTGTTCATGCCATATCAATTGATACAATTATCCTCATAAATCAAACCTGAGGACAAAAGAAAAAAATTAAAAACCCCAAGCCCCCAGTGCACATTAAGATATGCAACTGAACTGATGAAAATGATGAACGGTCTGGATTAAAATATTGGCATTTTCACAGAGTGGGTTGCCACTACACTGGAGTATACCCTTCTATACCCCCCCCCCCCCCAAACACACACACACACACACACACACACACACACACACAACTGTTTCATTTCCTCGGTGTGGTCCCTGTCAGTGCATGAGTGCGGCTGATATTGCAATCAATGGTGCCAGCCCACAAACACACGGCTGTATATTCCACTTGTGTTAGAATCGAGCTGCTGCCTGAGAGTGACTCATGATGCAGCATTATGTCCAAACATATTAGCCAGGGCCTATGGAAAAACAAATGTGCTGCCTCCATACTAACAAATGTATTATTTACATAATGGCCTTTATTAGATTTTGTGTCTATATTTTGGTAAACACGCTGAATGTTCGCCCCAGCCCAAGGCATTTTGTATGAGAGCGAGGTCAGTCTCGGGTCAGGAACAAATTGGCAATGTGCTAAAGTGAATAAGCTTCACAACCTGCAATTCATGCAGGAAAATTAATTTGCATTATAGCTTTGGCGACAGCCTTTAACAATCTTGGCAAAGACAGGCACACAATTTTCCCCTGATGTTAGGCACACAACATTTCAACAATGTAAGTGAAGGGTAAAACCAAAGGATATTGATAGTAAAACAACAAACCTTTATTCTGATGATGTTACTGATGATGTACAGTGCAGTACACTAACTGTCCATGTTCAAACCGCAATCAACACTTTATGAAGTAGAACATATATCGACCAAAAAACACATTCAAGTGTGAGGTTCTAAATGCTACAAGGATGCTCCTTCTGTCCAAGATGCTGTTCTGCTCCACCTACACCTTCTAACCACTTTCTTCACCTCAATAGCCCACTTGTACCGCTGCAACAACTAATCAATTCATTTTACCGTTGAAAAAAACACAACTTATGAACCACACGGAACTGGTTTGAGGGAGCTCAGATGTGATGATAAGCACAATACATTTTCATGGTCGCCTTGCGCGCACATTGTGTTGCTATGACATTGGCTCTACTGCAGGGGGGTCAAAGGTCAGATTAAAGGTCAGACAGCCACTTCACCCTTTACACCTGCTGATAGCAGCCGGACTCTTGATCTGATATGTCCCTGAACTGTTCTGGACTCAGCTACGCCTACCTCAAAAAACTCTGTGAAATCAGAGGAGATCTCACACACAGGTATCGTATCCTTCCTTACTGACATAAAGACACCATAGAGATACTATAGGGTCGTGGAAAGCGAAGGGCAGAGAGAGGAACGAGTAAAATAAGTGGCAAAGGCAAGGGAATATCATTCAAACAGCTACATTAACACAAGCAGAGCTTTTAGATGTGACAACCTTAGAACGTGACAACTCTAAATTGTCCATATTTTCTACTGTATGCCTTTTTATCCATTCTAAACAACATTTCTAACATCACTGCAATTAAAACAAGACAACCATAAACAGTCCCTACTTCTTAAAGCAAGCACCAGACGCAGGGGGCGAGACAGACAAAGGCTCTGCTGGCATACATGGCCATATTTTAACGTCCAATTAGGCTCATTAACAGCTGGTTAGAGATTAAATTTGCCCCGGGCGAACTGGGAGCGTCCTGGGTTGAGTGGCCTGTTTTGCGCTGCCATGGGATTTGCAGTGGCGTAGGCTGGGCCTGTGAGAGAGCATACAGACAGCCTGGCAGAGAGACAGGCAGGCAGACAGACAGGATCAAGCAGACAGACTGATAGACATACAGACAGGGCCCAGAGTTCCATGACTGCAGAGCAAGTGTCTAGGCACATTCCCTCCTGCTCCATTAATTAGTCCCACGCAGATTTAACACATTAACAGTCTGTGTTTATCCTCCACACTTTCAGTTCTGTTCCCACACACGTTTCTTCTCTTTTCACCTCGATTTGTTTTTTTTCTCTTCTCTTCCCTGGTTGACTAAGGCCTGGTTGTCAATCAATAGAGAAGTCCTTTTCATATTGTGACCTTTATGCTTGTGCACGTGCAATTCAGTTAGTGCATACTTTTACATAAAGAAAGCTCTGTCTGCCTTCATTAAGTTAAATAAAATGGGTTTCCATCAGATGTCAGAGAATGGTGCATTATGAATTAATAAGAAACCTCTTGACTATTCAGTTGTCTCGGTTCCTTGTCAGCATTCAGCGTCTGTTCATTTTTTTTTTTTTTTTAAAGAAACAAACAAACAAAATAGACAGAAAAACAGGACTTGTTTATCTAGGGCTGCCTTATTTGTCTCCCATAAAGGTTCACATTGCAATCAGCACTTTATGTAGTAGAACATGTTTTGACAAAAACACACATATGCACATTAGATTGCAAACGCTTGCCAAGGATTAAATACTAATGATAATTCTACATATGGCAAATGTGAAAATCAGCTTTAATGGCACCCTAAATCCAATCTAATAGCGATTATCTCTGAGCAGATGACAAATTAATACTAAACATGATACCAGAGGCAGGGCAGCAATGTTTTCCATGTGATGAGCTCAACTCAAAATACTGTGATTTCTGATGTTAGTGTTGTGCTTGCTTCATCAAAACAGTGACATATCTGTCCGGGCAGAGCCCTTTACGACTGCACAACAGTACAGCACACTCAGCTGAATTAGGCTATCCACTGTACTCTTCAAATATGTGTTACACCACTGACATTTTACAGAAAATACTTCACAGTCATGAACATGAGTAACGCTCATGATTCTACTCTCTGCTGGAGTATCTGCTAAGATGGAGAGGTGGCTGATGCTTCACCTTGTCTTATTTCAGATTACAGATATCACTCCCCCTCCCTCCGGCTATGTCTCCACTAGTGTCCCCAACACCTGTGCACAGGACATCACCCTGGGGTATTCAAACTACACTTCCCCCTTGTTGCTGAGACTAGCTTGTAAGTGTGGTCAGTGTATGGGGGTAAGTGTAGGTGTGTGCGTGTGTGTGTATGTGCATGTGTGTGTGTGTGTGTGTGTGTGTGTGTGTGTGTGATAGGCAGGCACTCAGTGATATTTCAAATCAGCAGTGGCTAGATGAGACCTGGGAAATTTGGTAATTGACTTCCCACTGACCAAATAATTAGATGAATTAAGTCATTAAGAGTCTGGGATGGAGTGGTGTACAGGGGATCCTTGAGGTGCTGAAGACTGTGGGGGGGGTTAAGTTACTGGGAAACTAACACACTCACAGACATTAACTCTCTCAAATGCATACAAACACATACTGTACACACACACACACACACACACGAACACACACCATTCACACAATGACGTGCACATGCGTTAAAAATGCTGTTTCTTGTCTTACACAAGGTCACGCAAGCATTCATATTCACGCACACACGCACACACCTGTACAAACTTTTCAGATTAGGGTCACTAATTTGAATCCAAGAAATACAAAATGGAAACAGGTTGTGATACCAATATTCAACCAATTCATTGACACTACGATTGCAAACTGCAAGTCAATATTCTGCCAGGTACACTAGCCATTGTAGAATAAGTAACTAGCTAGTCATGGAAGAGCAAGAGGGTGTAAAAAGAGAGTGAATGGTCTGAAGCCCTCCTGGGTTTCGTTACGGAGGTCAGCATTCCTGCTTTTCTCACAAACACAAACACCTCATCCAACCTTGTTACATTAGATTGACTTACATGAATGGGGTGAGGCCTAAAATTCACTCACAGTAATACATAATGCTTTGAGAACCCCCCTCCCAATGAAGCAGCAAAGCCTCCAAAAGGCAAGATTATGGTGGAGAAGAGATGGATGTCATTAATTCACAGAGAGCCTCTGGAGACATCCCTCACAGGATCAGCTGAATTTGGTTATTTTGGCAAGGTCTCCATAATACATGACGCTGAAATTGAACAACTTCTGCAGTTCATATTAGACATGATTTAGAGCTCTCTCTCTCTCTCTCTCTCTCTCTCTCTCTCTCTCTCTCTCTCTCTCTCTCTCTCTCTCTCTCTCTCTATCTCTCTCTCTCTCTCTCTCAAAACAAAACTAGTCTCAAGTGATCCCCACACTAAATGTGAGATGCTTCATATATCCACTGGAGTGTTCTGCTCGGTAACTTTCTGAAATAACATACATAACATCCTAAACTAAGCACCATAA